>NW_026057586.1:84681166-84737926 GCF_023721935.1 Panthera uncia | reverse complement strand
CGGATGCCCAATCAACTGAGCCACCCAGGCGCCCCTGTTTTAACCCACTTTAAAGAGTAGGCACCACGGGGCGCCTGGGTGGCTCAGCTGGTTAGGCATCTGACTCTTGATTTCGGCTCAGCTCATGAGCTCACGGTTCATGAGTTGGAGCCCCGCGTCAGGCTCTGTGCTAACAGCAGAGCCTGCTTGGGATTCTCTTTCTCCCTTTCTCTCTGCCCCTCAAATCCCCTCAAAATAAATAAACTTAAAAAAAAAAAAAAAAAGAGTAGCACCACAGAACAAACAGGGGTTGTTTTAGATTCCCTTAATTTGGGTTCCCCCAGGAGCAGACCCGGAGACAGGGAGCTGGGATGCTCATGTCCCAGCGCCCGTGGGTCACTGCTGAAGGATGCTTGGAGTAGGGGCGTTAATCCCCTGGCACCGAGGGTGGGCCTTTGTGTCCTCCACTGATAAAGCTGGGGGCGTGCATGGGGGAGAGGGTGTTAGCCTCTGCAGGAGATGACACTTTGCATTGGCGACAGTCATACCTGTATGTCATTTGACACAGCAGTTCTGCCTCTGGGAACCCCGGGCTGCAGAAACACCCACACCGGTGGCCAAAGGTGTGTGGACACTGAGGGAAGGAAGCATTGCTTCCAATAGTGAAAACTTAAAGCCTCCTCCAACGCCCACCGGTCAGGGATTGGGCCAATAGGGCCCGTCTGTGTTCCAGAAGCAGTATGCCTGCACTATAAAAACTAGGCAACAGCCACAGAAATGGGGTGCCTCTGTGTGTATTGGTATGGAAAGGACCCCGAGACCTCGCGTGAAGTGAAAAGGCGAATCCCAAAGCAACAGGAAGGGTCTGATCCCACTGGCGTAGTTTTTAAATGTCAGAATTATTTATCATATATGTGCGTGTGTTTGGAAACGCCCAGAGGAAGGACTGGAAAGATAGAGGACGCGGCTACCCAGGGCTGTGGGAGGAGGTGTGGAGGACTGTGGCCATGTAACGCTTGTATCTTGATAGGAATGATAATATCTTGATATTCGTGATAACGGTCCCAGCTGTGCTGTATTTTTTAAGTTTATTTGAGAGAGAGAGAGAGAGAGAGAGAGAGAGAGAAAGAGGAGATGGAGAGACAATCCCAAGCAGACTCCACACTACAGCGCAGAGCCCAATGCGGGGCTCAAACCCATGAACCATGAGATCGTCACCCCCTGAGCCAAAACCGAGAGTCAGACACTTAACCGACTGAGCCCCAGGTGCCCCCCACCCCCACCCCCCTGCAGCTGTGCTGTGTTGAGGGCCTACCAAGTGCCGAACAGTGTTTCCATGGAACAATGACGCTGGTACTAAGGTCACTCCCGATTCCCCAACCAGGACACCCAGTCCTAGCACAGAAGGGCCTGAACTCAGGAACCAGCCGTGCCTGGGTTCAAGTCCCACCTCTGCCACTTCCCAGCCGTGTGACGTGGAGGAAGTTACACGAACTCTCTGTGCCTCCGTTTCCCCATCAGCAAAAAGGAAATAATGATAGAACCTACCTCGTAACATATACAAAGTGTTTGATGAAGTGAGTCATCATTCTTACTCACATTTATACGGTGTATATTTTTACGCGAGGAGAACGTATAGCAGAAAGTAAGTTTTTAAAACCGAAATTTGAAAAAATGCTGTGGCAGCCGAGAGGGGAAGGTTCGATTCCTGTCCTGCCACATCTGGCTGGTTCAGTTAACTTCCCTGCCCTTCCGTTTCCTCCTCTGGGGGGTGATAATGCCCCTGTGCAGGATGCTTAGCTAGAATGGCCCCAAGGCACTGGTTCCAATGTGTTCTGACAAAAGGCATTGGTATTTTTTGTTACTGCCCTTGTTTTTCATTATTGTCGTTATCTGCTGGACTAGTGGGGAGCCCCAGCAGCGTCCTGCACCCCCCAGAACTGCTGCTATGGCCCCCACTCTCCCGCACCCCCTTCATCTCTCTGGCACCATGGCGGGGGGGAGGGCTCCCAGCACTGGGGTGTCAGCGGGACAGGAACATGTGTCTCCTCTGCCCACAGTCCGTGGGCTCTGTCTACAGCGGCCTGATGCAGGGAGTGGGGGCCGCCGAGAAGGTGTTCGAGTTCATTGACCGGCAGCCAACCATGGCGCATGATGGCAACTTGGCCCCTGACCACCTGGAGGGCCGGGTGGACTTTGAGAATGTGACCTTCACCTACCGCACTCGGCCCCACACCCAAGTCCTGCAGGTGAGAAGGGTGCTCGAGGCCCTCCCAGATCGCCCCCTCCTTCATCCCGTGTCTTGCGCGCCTCCTAGAAGCCAGGCCATGGCAGCGTAGCCGGGATTGCGTAAGGCAGAGTCCTTGTCCTGGAATTTGGGCTGTAGTCAGGGAAGGCAGATCACTGACCGAGGAGTCCAAACAGTTAAGTGCTAGGAAGGCAACAAATCAGGGTGGTGTGACAGGGGCCGTCTACAGGGATGGTGTTAACAGTCAAGGAGGGCTTCTCGGAGGAGAGGACATTTGGGCTGGATCCTGAACAGGGAGAGGAGGCACCCAGGGAGTAGAAATGAGCATAAAGTTACTGCCAGATCCTAGAAAGGAGAGCATTCCGGGGGCTGGCAGTGTCCGGCCCAAAGGGGCGTGAGCGGGTGGGGAAGGGTGCCTGCCTGTGTCCGAGGCTGGAGCTTCAGAGCCCGTGGCCCCACACCGTGCTATGTGCTGCGTGTCCTTGCAGAATGTCTCCTTCAGCCTGTCCCCAGGAAAGGTGACCGCGCTCGTGGGGCCCTCGGGCAGTGGGAAGAGTTCCTGTGTCAACATCCTGGAGAACTTCTACCCTCTGGAGGGGGGCTGCGTGCTGCTGGACGGGAAGCCCGTCAGCGCCTATGACCACAAGTACCTGCACCGAGTGGTACGTGGAAGGGCCTTTGTTTGCCTCTGTGCGCTTTCCTTTTCTGGCTTCACCCTCGTGAGCCGCAACAGAGATGCCGAGAAGAGTGTTGTAGGTAAACGTACAGCTCAGAGACCGCCGCCCCGGTCAACAGAGGGAACATTCCAGCACTCCTGCACCTCGTGTGTCCCTTCTCTTCCCCCTGGAGGCCACGTCTCCCTGACTTTTATGATCGTCTCCTTCTTTAGTTTTACCATCTCTTTGTGCCTCTCAAACAGCAAAGCTGCGTTTTGCCCACTTTTGAACTTGATCTGGCTGGAATCCTAAAGCATGCATTCATCGCATCTTGCTTCTTCCGCTCAGCAGTTGTCTGTGAATCATCCAGGTTGAGGCTCTGGTTGTAGTTCATTCATTTTCGTTGCTGAATCTAAGGCATCTCTAGTACTTAAAGGAGGCTGTTCCTGACCATACGGTTTTTGGCAATCATTTCAGAGAAGGTTCCTCAACACCTGGGCCTGTGCTGGCATAAAAGCAGGGATGCCCTGGATGGTTGTTCGGGTTGCATACAATACGAGAAACACCAACTATGAAGAAGGCACCATTGCATCATCCACATACATTATAGGAGAGCCTGAGGGTTGGCACAGGGATTCCAGAACTCCCAGACAAGTTCTAGATGGTGGCAGAAGCCATAGATTGTGAATTGTGATTATTTGCCCGCCCGTCTGCTTCTAACCAGGGGGTAGATGGCTGAGCAGTGGTCTCAGGTGTATAAGGACAAGGCTGCTGCCCACCAGAGTTCCGGAAGCGGCCCTTAGGCAGAGCTATCAAGGCTTTGCAACAGCTGATACGCTCAGACACATACTATTCTTAGACTGTTAATATTGTCCTGCTTTTTGGCCAGCGGGTGAGTGCACGTGTGGAGGTGTTTCACCGCGGTCTTTTGCATTTTACTGATGACTAAACATATCAAGTACCTTTCCATATGGTTCGCTACTTGGATTTCCTCTTTTGTGAATCCCTTCTCTTTAGTTTACATTAATTTTTTTTCAATTTTCGTAAACCCAAAACAGGAAAATTCAACAATCTAACCACATTCCCATATATTCAGAGAATTTTGTAACTAAGACATAAGAGTTCCCCTCTGCCTCACTTTTTAAAATTCCACCCCATGGTGGTGACTCTGCTGTTAGCAGTTCAGTAAATATCCTTTCTAACCTGTTTCCTATCTTTATATAAATATATTGATATATAAAGGCACACATATAAGTTTTTTTTTTTAACAAAAACAGAATCATACTCGGTATGTGTATCTGTATATGTGTATATACAGATACACACACATATATATACAAATTTGATTTTATGGATACACTGTGATTATTAGCCAATTCCCAATTTATGAAATTGATTTTTTTCTCTATTTACAATGTCGCAGTGATACCCTCCACACTCTCATTTTTGTAGGCTACATTCCTAAAACTGGAATCGGGGGACAACAGCTTCTTTAAAGTATTCTCTTTGGAGGGACGGGGTACCGGGGAGGTCTTTATGGCCCGGGGGCCTGCTGTGGCCTCGTGTCTTCTGACGTGAACAGACTTACATTCTACACTCTCTTTCCCAGCGAGCTGTCTTGGAGGTCAGGGAACTCGGCTTAGCCCCAAGCAGCTAGCTTAGCGGGCCCCAGATTTTTGGTCGGGGGAGCTGAGGTTTTGTACAGAAAGTGGACTCTTGTTTTGGAAGAAGAGAGGCAGCTGATGTTAGCAGCCAGGCACAGGCCCTGATCAGATTTCAGACCCAAGACCCCTGGCGTCAGGCAGGCCTGGGGCTGGCAAGGTTCCCGGTGACAGCTGGACGGATGAGCTCCAGGCCTCTCATGCCCCATCCTTTCTCCTGCACAGATCTCCCTGGTGAGCCAGGAGCCAGTGCTGTTTGCCCGCTCTATCACGGACAACATCTCCTACGGCCTGTCCACCGTGCCCTTCGAGATGGTGGTGGAGGCTGCACAGAAGGCAAATGCCCACGGCTTCATCATGGAGCTCCAGGACGGCTACAACACAGGTACAGCCCAGGAACATCACCTCCTCTGTGCCTGAAAGTCCACCTTCAGGGATGCGACCCTCTGAGTTGAGCATTGCACTCTGCCAGCTGCTCTTTATTATTTCAGGTGAAATTCACTTAACCCTTTGAAAGTGAGCACTTCAGTGGTGTTTAAGGACATTCACAGTACCAGACAACAACCGTCACCTCTGTTGAGTTTTAAAAGATTATTATTTTAGGGGTGCCTGTGTGACTCAGTCGGTTGAGCATCCAACTCTTGATTTCAGCTCAGGTCATGGTCCCGGGTTGAGGGATCAAGCCCCACATCAGGCTCCATGCTCAGCATGGAGCCTGCTTAAGATTCTCTCTCTCTCTCTCTCTCTCTCTCTCTCTCTCTCTCTCTGCCCTTGTCTCCTACATACACACATTCTCGCTCTGTCTCTCAAATTAAAAATAAACAGGGGCTCCTGGGTGGCTCAATCGTTAAGCATCTGACTTTGGCTCAGGCCATGATCTCATGGTTCATGAATTCAAGTCCCACTTGAACTCAGGTGAGCCCGAGCTCCACTTTGGGTAAAACACAAGCCCTGTGTCAAATGAGCCCCACTCTCTCTCTCTCTCTCTCTCTCTCTCTCTCTCTGCACCTCCTGGGATTCTCCCTCTCCCTGCCCCTCGCTTACTTGCACTCTTTCTCTCTCAAAAAAAAAATTAGAATATAAATAAGTAAAGCATTATTTAAAATAATATATGTATTATATTAATGACAAATTAATTTTATGTTAATAAATTAATATTTTAATATAACAGATTTAGCAATATTGATTTATATTATATATTTTATTGTGTTTAATATACTTTAAAATTTTAACCCTTGTAAAGGGGCTATTCACATGGTTCAGAACTAAAAATATATACATATAATGATACATAATGAAAAGTTTTATTCTATCCCTGTCTCTACCCCTTTTTCCTCCTGTCCCAGCAAAGCCTCTTTCATGAGCTTCTTACGTGTACTTTTGGAGTTTCTTTATGCAAATGTGGATGTATGTTTTATTTTTATTTTATTTATTTATTTTTTGAGAGAGAGACAGAGAGCATGCTGGGGAGGGGCAGAGAGAGAGGGAGACACAGAATCCGAAGCAGGCACCAGGCTCCGAGCTGTCAGCACAGAGCCCGATGCAGGACTCGAACTCACGAACCGTGAGATTGTGACCTGAGCCGAAGTCGGACGCCTAGCCGACGGGGCCACTCAGGCACCCCTGCCTTGCTCCTTTTTTAAACAGTTGGATTATATACCAGTGTATGGGCTTTATGATAATTTATTTAAATAAGCAGTTCAGTTTCCTACTGATGGACATGCAGGGGTCGTGCATTTGTCCTTGTGATCACAGGCTTGCACGGTACAAAATGACAGACACAGAGGTGTGTGCAGCCCCAGGAAGGTGGGGGAGTGCCTGTTTCCCCACAGCACAGTGTACTATCAAGCATTTGGATTTTTGCCAAATGAATAAGTAAAAATTGGTACCCTACTACCGGTGACTGTAGTCACGATTTGCACGAACAGGGAGGGAGAGCAGCCTTTCATGTTTCGGAGCTGGTGGTTGTCCCGGCCGGCGGCCCTTTGAACCACAGCTTTTCCTGGAGAGCACGGCTCCTATGGCAGCAGGGAAAGGCAGGATAGACAGAGGAGGGGACTTTTCTCTCTTCCCCAGGGCTGCCCTGGCCTCACCCTCTGCTCACTTGCCCCTGTCCCTTTGTCACACAGAGACTGGGGAGAAGGGTGCCCAGCTGTCGGGCGGCCAGAAGCAGCGGGTGGCCATGGCTCGGGCTCTGGTGCGGAACCCACCCGTCCTCATCCTGGACGAAGCCACCAGCGCCCTGGATGCAGAGAGCGAGTACCTGGTGAGTTGCGAGGGATGGCGGGGTGATGCCAGACAACGGAGCCAGGAGCTGGGAAGGGTTTGGAGACTCCATGGAGCCCTCCCCGGCTGTCAGTTTCCTGGACTGGGGTGTTCAGGGCTGAGGGTAGGGAACCAGGGGAGAGGAGACCCAGGGCTGGACCAGCCAACTGGCTCCTGGCAGACGTGAAATCATATGATACGGTTTGGAGTTGAGGCCCTGCCCTCAGCTCATCACTTGAGCCAGTGTCTTCCGCTCTCTGAGGCCCACTGTCATTGGTAAAGAGGGTCCAACGGGGTATTTGTCACTGACTAGCTACCTCGGCCTCTCCGAGGGTTGAATCGTTAATTACACAGGCATTCACTGAGCTCCTCCTGGCCACTGGGCACCGTCCCAGACCCTGAGGTTGCAAGGGCTGGCTGAACAGACAGACAAAGGCCCCGTCCCTGCTGTGTTTCCATGTTTCCATTCCAGGGGAAGAACAAGCATGAGTTCAACCTGTGGCCTGTGCCACGTAGAAAATGAAACTGTCATTTGAGAGAGAGAGATCGAGAGAGGTCACCAGTGCCAAAGAGAAACACGGCCAGACATTAAAGCTGGAAAAAAACCCAGATTTTATTCAGTAACTACTGACAGTAGGGGAAAGAGCTGAGCTCCACTCTGATTTGTGCAGAGGTGAGAGTGGTGACAGGCGTTTCAAAGGAGAATGAAGGCATAAGGAGGCGAGCTCCAGGGAAGGCCTAGGAAGGGCTGGGCAGTGTGGATGCGATTAGCCGGCCGTGTCTGCTGGCTGGCAACTGTCGGCCAGAATTCTGTCCTCCCACGGAGAATGGGAGACTGAGGCCCTGTCCTTCCTAGCAATTCCATTGAAGAGGAAAGGCCTTTAGGTCCTTGAGAAAGACACTCTTGATATATATATATATATATATATATATATATATATATATATCTCAAAGGGACAGAGGAAGGATTTATAATTATAAGCCCTTTTTAAAAATTTTTTGATGTTTATTTATTTATTCAAAAATTTTTATGTTCATTTAATTTTGAGAGAGAGAGGGCACAAGTGGAGGAGACACAGAGAGAGAGAGGGAGACATAGGATCTGAGCAGGCCCCAGACTCTGAGCTGTCGGCACAGAGCCCGATGTGGGGCTTGAACTCATGAACTGTGAGATCGTGACCTGAGCTGAAGTTGGACACTTAGCCGACTAAGCCACCCAGGCACTCCAGTTATAAGCCCTTTGTATTAAACGCTCGAAGAAAGGGAGGTCAGGAGTCTACTGTCAGGCATTGGCCAAAACAGTCGATTCTCCTGGCAGTGCTGAGCATTCGGTGGGGCTGGGTCATCCCAGGGACAAGGCCTTCCACTGTCAAAGCCCTGCTGGAATGTGGCCATCTCACTGATAGAAGCAGGGTCTCCGGGTACCATTTGAGCTGAGACCCAAGAGGAAAGGAGCCAGCGGAGGGCAGTTCTGAGGTAAGAGCATCTGAGGAAGAGAGGGCAGCATATGCAGAGGCCTGGAGCAAGTTCATAGGCAAGCCCGAAGGTCAGCGTGTCAGGCTGGCGGGGTCCAACAAGGTGAGGACAGAGTCCTAAGGAGACACAGGCAACTCAGGCCCTAGTTCTAGAGTTTGGATTTTTTTTTTTTTAATTAACAGAAAAGTTTTACGTTTAAAGAAAGTTGAGCAAAAAGTGCAGAGAGCTCCCGTATATGTCCTTTTCACCCCATTCTTATTACTAACATCTTATTAATAGTAAGTTTCTCTTATTATTAACATCTTGATGCAGTGAATTCGTTCCAAGTGATGAACCAGCTTTAACGCGTTATTACTAACTAAAGTGCATAGTTTACATTATTCTTTGTTGAAGGGCTTGGAGCAGGAATTCAACAGGAACTGATGGAAACGTTAAATCCCGGGGGGCGGGGGGTGGGGGGGGTTGCAGGCATTCCAGCGAGAAGATCGTGGTGGAAGGAAGGAAAGGGTGAGATAACCTGGGGAGACAGCACCTGCAGGGTTCGCTCAGCAGCTGGATTTGGACAATGAGTGAAGGATGAGGAATTGAGGACGATGGTCTCGTTGGCTTGAGCTTTGGGGCCGATGATGAGACCATTAACCAGGGCGAAGGTTAGAGGAGGGGGCAGGAGCAGGAAGACCGGAGGAGACCGGGTTAGGGTTCACCTGTCGCCGCCCAAGCACCTCCCTGGTGAACCAAAAACAGGTCGCGTGCAGGCCCCGGCTTCACAAACGAGGAACCGAGTCTCAGAGCGGTTAAGGGTGACTGGGACGCAGCGGACCTGGGAGCCGAGCCAGGTCCCGGGTGGACTTGCGGCCGCCCCCCCCCCCCACCCCCCGACTGTCTCTCCAGATCCAGCAGGCCATCCACGGCCACCCGCAGAAGCACACGGTGCTCATCATCGCGCACCGGCTGAGCACGGTGGAGCGTGCACACCTCATCGTGGTGCTGGACAAGGGCCGCGTGGTGCAGCAGGGTACTCACCAGCAGCTGCTGGCCCAGGGCGGCCTCTACGCCAAGCTGGTACAGCGGCAGATGCTGGGGCTCGAGCCCGCCTCCGACTACTCAGCCGGCCACAAGGAGCCGCCGGGCGGCGGCGGCGGTCACAAGGCCTGACCGGTGGGGCGGAGGCCCTGGCGCCTCGCCTGGCAGACATACCTGTGGGGGCTCCCCCCCCCCCCCCCCCCCCCCCCCGCCCCCGCCCCCCCCCCCTGGGGGGGGCCCCCCCCCCCCCCCCCGCTGCCCTCTGAGCCCAGGCCCACAGCACTGGAGGGCCACCTGCCATGTCCCACGTGTCACCGCTTCCTGCATCTCGCCCCCGATTCCTGCCCCGTCGCCTGGGCCGCCACCAGCCCTCCCCTGCTGCCACGAGCCACCGCCTCCAGTTGGGGCAGCGGAGACACGTCTGATCTCTCCATCTGGCCTCCCAAGGCTTCTAAGCGAAGGTAGATCTACCTTTTTAAACCAGGATCTTCCCAGGTTTTTTTTACTGCTTGGTTTGATGGGCCCCAGTCAACTCCCAGATTTCAAAAACAGTTTTTTCATTGGGAGTAACGATGGGCAAAGGCCGCTGAGATGTTCTAGAAACTTCTGAGCCAGGAGCGAATGATCTTTCCTAATAGCCTGGGGGATGTCAGGGGAGAACCAGGCCTCTGCCCCTTTGCCCCTCGAGACAAGGGGCTTCCCTGTTCCCTCTGTGTCAGAGGAGGGGACTTCCTCTCTCACTCTTCCCAGCTTCATGAGTCAGGCCAAGGTCAGCAGGGGCAGTGGAAGGCACCTGTCTGCCCATCGTCCCTGCCGCCCTGCCAAATCGAAGCCAGTCTCACTGTGAACCACTACTACTGACCTTAACTGGGGGAGTGAGGGGCTGGCCAGGCCTGGCAGAGACTCAGGGTGTCCCCAGCCCTGCACCCAGCTCGAGCCCCTCGGCCCTGCCTCATCCCCTGCCCCTGTCCCCCACCCCCACCCCTGCAGCCCTCTCCCCCACACCCGCCCCTGCCGCCCTGCTCTTCGGAGGCTCTTGGCATGTTGGATGTTTGGCAGACGCATTCTCTTCCGTGTCTGGTGGATGGGGATGGGACAGTGGCAATGCTCAGGCTCTGGCTTTGCGGGGGGTGGGGGTGGGGGATGAGAGGGGCGTTGCAGGATGTTAGAAGAACCCGGCCAATAAAGTGTACTACCTCTGACCCCTGACCTCTGACCTCTTCCTGGGCCCTCTGCCCCATCACCTGGTTAGGTTTTTCCATCAAACCCAGCTCTCCTCCCAGCCCTGCCCGGTGTAGTTGTGGGAGAGACTCTGGGTGGTACAGGGCCTCCCCCCAGGATCTGGGAGCCTCCCTTCTGTCCTCTTCATGTCCCCAGGATCTCCAGCACATACATTCATGTCTGTCTGTCTGTCTGTCTCCGTGCGGCTTGTGCAGGGTAACGGAGACCCGTCTCCTCTAAATCTGCGGGACTTCTGTGACTCCCAGGAAAGCCGAGGCCCAGCAAATGCCACCTGTTCTTTCCCGTCAGGGACCGGGCACCTCACGCCCACTCCGCCCCACGGAGCTGAGACATATTACCTAACAGCTCAGTCAGAAGAGACTGAAGACGTCCGTGGGGGTTATTCATACTTGCAGGATTGTAAGGGAGTCTGGGGCTCCCGGGAGGGGGCTGGGGCAGTGGCGATTTACCAAACTGGTAGAGAAGTATTTCGATATTGTAACTACCGGGGCGGTCACGCTGCGTATATCAGCTCTGTGTCAGCCACGTACCCACTCTCTTGCCAAATAAGCTGACCCAGGCCGTGACCAGCTGAGTCTCCTGCTTCACCTCAGGGGCTCAAGGAAACTGAGATACAGAGAGGTTAAGCAACTTGCTCAAGGCCACCAGCTAGTAAGGGGTAGAGCTGGGATTCACCCCCAAGAAGTATGTGTGTATGTTTGACCCCAACCACAGAACGCCCGTGAGAGTAGAGATTTAAGGGCGCGGGTTGGAGAGCATATTGACATTACACCAAATGCCACAGATCAAATGTTGGTTCTCAAACATAAAAGTGCCTCCAGGAACCGGGTAGGTATCATAAGCGTGCGAAAGCAGCCAGGTGTTAGAAAAATCAGTCAACGCTCTTGGTTTCTTTTCTGCTTTTCCACTTTTGACACGGCACAGGGGAATCTTTCTGTTCCATTAAAAATAGAATATGGTGCAAGCCTGAGAATAAATGGCAACCGAGGCTTTATATCTCATTTAACGGCGATGGCTGGGACTTGGCCTCGGCCTCTTGAGGCCATGCAGGAAGGTGGCCTTGAGTCAGCAGATCTGCAGATATTTTCAGAGAAGCTGGAAATTCCAGTTTTAGTGTAGGATTGATGGCTTTATAGATTGGCTCAAATTATTTTTACAAAACCCAGGGCCAATAGACACATCTCGAGTCAGTCTTCAACCTGTGGGTCACCAGTTTGCATCCTCTCTGCTGGACATTCTTGTTCTCCAAAGTCCTTGGAGCTTCCCCATCAAGGAGATTTCCCCTGCCATGGGGGGCCCCCAGCCCAGCCCCATTCCAGCCCAGGCTCTCTCTTGCCCCCTCCCTGCCGCCCATCTCTTTGCCTCATTGCCTCACCTCCCCCCTCAAAATCCCCAGGCTGGGAACCCCAGATGCTTCCTGCTTTCCCATGCTCTGGTTCCCTGGTTGGCAAACCTAAACCCAAAAAGCAGGCCCTAGGCAGACAAAAGAACCTTCCAGAGACCAAGCTAGCTGTTTTCTAGAAGGCAGATATGATTTTTTTATTTTATTTTTTTTAAATGTGTATTTGTTTTGAGAAAGAGAACGAGCTGGGGAGGGGTAAAGAGAGAGGGACAGAGAGAGAATCCCAAGCAGGCTCCACACTGTCAGAGCAGATCGAGGGGTGGGGCTTGATCTCATGAACCGTCAGATGACGACCTAGGTCAAAACCAAGTGTCGGGCACACAACCAACCGAGCCACTCGGGTGCCGTGGCAGATACGATTTTTTAAATAAATATTTTGTTGTGGGATAATTTTAGCATTTCAGAAAGGTTGCAGTGAAATAGAGGGAGTTCTTGCACAGCCCTCAGCCAGCTTCCTCTCACATCATCGTCTCGTGCAATCGTGGCGATAACTTGTCCTAAGAAAACAGCACTGACGCATCACTGTCAGTGAAACTCCAAGCTTTTTTTTTTTTTTCCTTTTTCACCAATTTTCCACTCATGTGGGTTTTTGGGTTTTTTTTTTTTTTTTTTTTTTCTGTTCCAGGATCCAATTCAGAGCACCGCATTGCATTTAAAGATAGTTTTTGAGTTGTTTTTATTGTAGTAAAACACACCTAACATAAAATTTACCATTAATAACATTTAGTGCCTTCACAATGTGGTGCAACCGTCAGCATCTCCTAGTTCCAGGACATTTTCATCCTTTCCCTCCAAAAAAAAACCCATCCCATTCATAGTCCCTCCCTGTTCGCCCCTCCCCCCAGCCCCTGGCACCCACCAGTCCGCTTTCTGTCTCTAGATTCGCCTCTTTGGGACGTTTCGTATCGGTGGAACCATAACTTTATGTGGCCTTTTGTGTCTGTCTTCTTTCACTCAGCATCATGTCTCCGAGGGTCATCCACAGTGTGGCAGGTGTCAGCATCTCATTCCTTTTTACGGCTGAATCCTATTCCAGTGTGTGGATGGACCACGTTTTGCTAATCCTTTCATCCATTGATGGGCACTTGGGTTGTCTCTGCCTTTGGGCTGTGCTGAATAGTGCTGCTGTGAACATTCATGTTTTTGTGTGGACACAATCTCTTGGGTATATGCCTAGGACCAGAATTGCTGGGTCACATGGTCACTCTCCGCTTAACTTGAGGAACCACCTACCAAACTGCTTCCACAGTGGCTGCACCATCGTACCTTCCTACCAGCGAAGTATTAGGGTTCCAGTTTGTCCACGTCCTCGCCAACACTTGCTATTTTCTGCCTTTATTTATTTACATTTTATTTTTTTTTTTTATTTTTAATGTTTTATCTATTTTTGAGAGAGAGCGCGCGTGAGCAGGGGAGGGTCAGAGAGAGAGGGAGACACAGAGTCTGAAGCAGGTTCCAGGCTCCGAGCTGTCAGCACAGAGCCCGACGCGGGGCTCGAACCCACGATCGGCAAGATCACGACCTGAGCCGAAGTCGGAGGCTTAACGGACTGAACCACCCAGGTGCCCCCGTTTATTTACATTTTAAATTACAGTCAAGCTGGTGGATCTAAAGTGGAGAGCCCTGGTTTTTGAAGTGGACTTTTTCTCTTTTGTGATTGAGCAAATACGGCTGCTTTCTTCTGCCCCAGGGACTGTGCTGGGCCATCAGGGAAAATCATTGCGGTCAGGCCCTCAGGGAATGCACGGTCTGCTGGGGACACAGGCAGGCGAGGAAATAAAGGATGGGACGCAAGGGACACGGGCACAGGGGCTGTGGGGCCCCAGAGCAGGTTTAATCCTGGTGTAAGGACCCAGGGGCGGGAGGAAGACAGAGGCAGGGCCGGCCTCACATGCGCGTGCATCCTGTGTTGAAATTTTGGAACAGGCGGCCCTGCATTTTCCTTCTGCACCAGCCCCTGCAGATTCTGGTCTTGGGAGGTGGTCCCAGCTGGAGGCAGGGGTCGGGGAAGCCTCTCTCCACAGCTGCATCTCTGGCGTCTGGAGGAGGGCGCTTTTTTTTTTTTTTTTTTTTTTTTTTTTTTAAATTAAGCCGTGTATTTCTCACCTCTCGGGCCCCTGCCGCAGATCGCACCTCCCCTCCTCCTGCCCCCTCTCTCTTACAAGCTGGTCCCTGAAGCCGAATTAGTGCAGCAGGCGGCAGATGGGCTCTTCCAAATGGCTGGTCTCGGCAGACTCTGATCCAGAGCGTACGTGTCGGGAGGGGGCTGTTAATCCGATTTGGGGTCACAGTCAGAGCTGAAAGTGCCAGACACAGAAACCCAGCACCTCAAGATGGTGTTCATCAGCTACAGCTGGAGAGGACGCCGAAGGTGCGCTCTTCGGGGCTGAGCGGCCTCACCTGGATAGTAGGAACGATGGGACGGTATGTTCTTCTCTCCGTTGCCCAATGGCAATGCCAGGGCTCTGGCCCCACCTTTCTCTTCAGTGCCCAAATCTGCTTTTCTCCCCAAGTCTGAGACCTCCCCTATCTCAGCAAACTTCCATAACCAAGGGGCTCAGAATTCCATCTGTCCTCTTCACCAGGGCCGCCTGGAACAGTTGTGCAGGTTGTGACCTGCACAAAGGTGCTCAGCTGTGAGAGTGAGCCCCATTCACACCCATATAGTGCTCTGAACTTTATACCAGGCGTGAGTGCGCTCAAAGAGTCCCTGGGCCACGGGGGAACACAAGCGAGTACGGGGACCGGCTGTAAGATGTCAGGTAATGTGGAGGCCGCAGTGAGTGAGAGAGCCCACTCCTTTGAAGGGGGCACGGGCTGCTCAGCTCCGCTAAGGGTCACTACAAGGAAATATGTGCTGTGTGGGGCTGAGTCACAGTCCGTGATCCTCGGATTTTAGCTATGGGCACCTGCTTCAAACTTTAAAAATACAAACTGGCCAAACAAAGCAAGTCATTGAGCCTCTAGATCGTCACCTTTGGTTTATACCCAGTTAATGCTTGAGTTATTCTCTTGGCTATTTTTCTCTTGGGTACCAAGCGTGTGTGTGTGGGGGGGGGTGTCGGGTAGAAGTTCTCATTCACTGACTACAGCTCAGGACAACAACTTTGGAGGGCAATTTCCCACGTGTAGTAAAAAAGGTGAAATGAGCAAACTGTGCTAGCCCACAATTCTGCCCTTAGTTTAGAGGAGTGGCTTTAAGCATTTTTTTTAATGTTTATTTATTTTTGAGAGAGAGAGCATAAGCAGGGGAGGGGCAGAGAGAGAGAGAGACAGAGGATCTGAAGCAGGCTCTGAGCTGACAGCAGTGAGCTTGATGTGGGACTCGAACCCACGAACCGTGAGATGTGACCTGAGCTGAAGTCGACATTTAACCCACTGAGCCACCCAGGGCCCCTAAACACTTTTAATTGAGGTAAAACTCACAGAACATAAAATTCATCATTGAAACCTTTATTTTTAAGTTTATTTATTTTGAGAGAGAGAGACAAACAGAGCACATGAGTGGGGGAGGGGCAGAGAGAGAGGCGGGAGGGAGGGAGGGAGAGAGAATCCCAAGCAGACTCCACATTGTCAGTGCAGAGCCCCGTGCAGGCCTCAAACCCACGAAATCGTGAGATCACGACCTGAGTCAAAGTCAAGAGCTGGACGCTTAACCGACTGAGCCACCCAGGTGCCCCTTAAGCCATTTTTTAAAGCATAGAATTCAGTGGCTTTTTGTAAATTCATAATGTTGTGAAACTATCATCGCTATCTAGTTCCAGAACGTTCTCATCACTCCAAAAGGAAATCCATATCCATTAAGCAGGTTCTCCCCACGTCCCCTCTCCGCCAGCCCCTGGCAACCACTAATCTGCTTTCCGTCTCTACGGATTTGCCTGTTGTGGCACTTAACGTAAACGGGATCGTACAATACGTGGCCTTTGGTGTCTGGCCTCTTTTGCTCTTCATCGTGTTTTCAAGGCTCCTCTACGTTGGAACATGTATCAGTACCTTCTTTGTTGTGGTGGAGTCATATTCGATTGTCTGGAAGCACCCCATTTTGTTTATCCATTCATCTGTGGCTGGACATGTGGGTTGTTTCCACCTTTTGGCTGCTGGGAACACTTGTGGACACCATGTTTTCACGTGGACATACATTTTCTGTTGTTGTTTTTCTCAAGTGTATTCATCTTGAGACAGAAAGAGAGAGCACACGGGCAGGGGAGGGGGCAGAGAGGGAGAGAGAGAATCCCAAGCACACTCCAAGCTGTCAGCACAGAGCCCGATGCGAGGCTCGATCCCATGAACCACAAGCTCACGACCTGAGCAGAAATCCAGAGTTCTATGCTCAACCAACTGAGCCACCCAGGCGCCCCTGGACGTACATTTTCAATTCTCTTGGGTAGAATTGCTGGGGAAGGAATGTTTTTGAAACCTTGTTTTCACTGCGATCCCCAGTAAGAAAAACACTTTACCTCCCTATCAAGTACACACACACACACACACATGCAAACACAAAACAAAAGCTTCACCAAAGGATATTGAAATACTTATTACAAACTATTCTGTCCTATGTCACTTAAGGGAAAAAAGGGATTTCGTGACCCACTAATGCCTCCGGCAGTTTGAAAAACACGGCTTTGGAGCAATCCGCCCAAGGATGCTTGTGGCAGCCTGGTTTGCATTTGCAAATACTAGAAACAACTTCCATGTCTTTAATTTGGTTGAAAAAAGTGTGCTGTAGGACATATGGTGGGCTATAATGTGGGAGGAATAGGCATAAATTGGACCTATGCATGTTAACTTGGATAGATCTCAAAAACAGAAAAACAAGCCACAAAGCACACTGCGGGATAACATATTAGGTAGAGTTAATTTATTTATGTTAATTAATACACAACAAGCAGTACCAACGATATTTTTTGCATAAATAAATATGTGTGTAAAGTTTACTAAGTGTTTATTTTAATTCCAATTAGTTAACATAGTGTTATATTAGTTTCGGGTGTATAATATAGTGATTCAACAAGTCCATACATCACCCAGTGCTCATCATGACAAGTGCTCCTAAATCCCCATCACCTGTACCCCCCCTCCCCCCACCCCTCCCCATGTGTGTAAAGTTTAAAAGAATGGGCTGAAGCGAGCCCGGCTGACTCAGCCGGTGGAGCTTGCGACTCTTGATCTTGGGGTTGTAAGTTTGAGCTCCGGTGTAGAGATTACTTAAATAAAATCTTAAAAATAAATAAATAGGGGCACCTGGGCGGCTCATCGATCGAGCAGCCGACTTCGGCTCAGATCATGATCTCACGGTTCGTGGGTTCAAGCCCCGTGTCGGGCTCTGTGCTGACGGCTCAGAGCCTGGAGCCTGCTTCCGATTCTGTGTCTCCCTCTCTCTTGGCCCCTCCCTCATTCACTCAAATAAACATGAAAATAAATAAATAAATAGGCTGAGAGCCTTTACACTGCATTCGTGTTGGAGTTTGTCTCTGGTGATTAGAGACAGAGGGACACCAATATATGCAGTGCTTTACCCTTTTGTTAAGAATAAAAGTAAATTCGGGGCGCCTGGGTGGCTCAGTCGGTTAAGCGTCCGACTTCAGCTCAGGTCACGATCTCGCGGTCCGTGAGTTCGAGCCCCGCGTCGGGCTCTGGGCTGATGGCTCAGAGCCTGGAGCCTGCTTCCGATTCTGTGTCTCCCTCTCTCTCTGCCCCTCCCCCGTTCATGCTCTGTCTCTCTCTGTCTCAAAAATAAATAAACGTTAAAAAAAAATAAAAAAAAAAACAATAAAAGTAAATTCAAAGTAAATAGAGGAAAACATTAACAATGGTCAGTTCTGAGTGTTGGTCACGTGTGTTACATTGTTCCATGCACATTTCTTTCTTTTTTTTTTTTTAAGGTTTTAAGTCATCTCTACACCCAACGTGGGGCTCAAACCCACAACCCCCGAGATCAAGAGTCCCATGCTCTTCCGACTGAGCCAGTCAGGCTCCCCTCCTATAACTTTTTAAAAACACTATTGTCTCCTTTCATCTGAATGGCCAGCCTGTAGATATCAGCACCAAGATGGGGCAGATGATCCTGGGAGGGCAGCGACTATTCCAGTAGATAACGTTGCTTTTTTTTTTTTTTTTTTTAATACCCATATACCTTTTTTTTCTAATTTTTTTTTTTTAGCGTTTATTCATTTTTGAGAGACAGAGCATGAGTGGGGGAAGGGCAGAGAGAGAGAGGGAGACACAGAATCTGAAACAGGCTCCAGGCTCTGAGCTGTCAGCACGGAGCCCAACACGGGGCTCGAACTCATGGACCACAAGATCCTGACCTGAGCAGAAGTCAGACGCTTGGCCAACTGAGCCACCCAGGCACCCCGGTTGCTAACACTTCAATACACCAATGCTGGACCAAGCACTTTGTATGATGCTAACTCTTTTACTCCTCACAACAAGCCTCTGAGGGATCTGGTACTATTAACCGTGTTTTTCCAAACAAGAAAAATGAGATTAAGTAATCTACAACAAATCATAGAGCTAAGTGACAAAGCTGGGACCTGACCCAGGCAGCCTGAACACCTGAACCCCAAGCTGGAGCCCTTAACCAGCATACCGGGCTGACCACAGCCTTGTTCGTGTAGCCAATTCCCCACCCAAACTCTTTTCCATCTTTGTGGCTTTTTTTTTTTTTAAACCTTTGCAATAAGTCACTAAGAGTAACTTGTTCCAGCGCAAGGACTGGGAAATGTTGGAGAGATGTCTGTGCTGAGTCACTAACAGGGAAGGATGAAGAAACAGAGCATAACCAGTATTTCCTTCCACTGGTTTTTGTCCCTTCCTCAGGGCAAGAGGAAGTCGTCCATTTAAACAGCTGAGTCACTCCTGGGCGGACCCAACGGCCACCTCTGATGACAAAGACAGGCCTCACAGTGTTGCAGTTCCTTACCTTTGACAACCTGAGACCAGTCATTCAGCAATGATTATTATGTATCAAGTGCCTACTGTGTACGAGTCACTGTGCTAGGCAGTGGGTCCCCACGGAACATAAGAGGTATGAGGTCGCCTACGTTCTCACGGATCACAAACCCAAAGAGTGAAAAGACAAGAGGGTGATTTGGGGGAGGGTGTTGTTGTCTGAGTCAGGGTCGTCTGAGGACGGGACATCTGAGCTGAGTGAGGCGAGGGGCCAGCCGCAGGTATCTGGGGGAAAGAATGAGCCGACAGCAGTCCGGTGAGTCTTCGGTACATTGAACGTGGAGTAACCCTATGACCCAGCAATTCCACTCCTAGGTAGAGACCCACAAGAAATGGAGACATGGCCACCCAGGAACTTGTACATAAAAGTTCTATTCACAAAAGCCAAAAGGTGGAAACAGCCCGATTGTGCGTCAACTAATGAACGGGTAAACAAACGGTGGTAAATGCATACGGTGGAATATGATTCCACCATAAAAGGGAACCACATTCTGACACCTGCTAGAAAGTACATGAGCCTCTGAAACATCATGCAATGAAAGCAGCCAGTCACAAAAGCCACCTAGTGTAGGATTCCTTCTTCTTTTTTTAAGTTTATTTATTTATTTTTGAGAGAGAGAGGGGAAGAGAGAGAGCGAGAGCGGGGGAGGGACTGAGAGCAAGGGAAAGAGAGAATGTCAAGCAGGCTCCGCACTGTCAGCAAGGAGCCTGACGTGGGGCTCGAACTCACCAACCATGAGATCATGACCTGAGCCGAAACCAAGAGTCAGACGCTTAACCGACTGAGCCAGCCAGGCACCCCTGTAGGATTCCTTCTGTGTGGCATATTCAGAAGAGGCAAATCTATGTTCAGAAAGCAGGTTAGAGGTTACCAGGGCACAGAGGTGGGGGCAATGGGGAGTGACTGGGTATGAGGTGTCCTTCTTGGTTGATGAGAAAGTTTTGAAGCATCCGAGACCTAGTGGTTGCATGGCACTGTGAATACACTAACACCAATGAACTTGCACACTTGAAAATGTACATGCATTAATTGCATGTTATATGAATTTCACCTTACTAAAAAAAAGGTGGGGGGGGGCAGGAAAAGATTGATCTGGGCAAAGGAATAAGGAATGGCAAGTTTAAATTTTTTTTAATGTTTATTTATTCTTGAGAGAGAGACAGAGACAGAGCACAAGCAGGGGAGGGGCAGAGGGAGAGGGAGACCCAGAATCCAAAGCAGGTTCTAGGCGCTGAGCACAGAGCCCAACGTGGGCTCGAACTCCTGAACCGCGAGATCATGACCCGAGCTGAGCTCCGAAGCTCAACCGACCGAGTCACCCAGGCACCCCAGGAATGGCAAGTTTAAAGACCACAAGGCAGGAAGAACGGGGGGAGCAGGAAATGAGGAGTGAGAGGGAAGCGTGGAGAAGGTAAAGGGAGGAAGCTCAGGGCTGGATCCCGAGGCTTCTGGGAGGTGGTTGACCTACTCTGCAAAGACGGAGAGTGCTGGAGGGTTTTGGTCAGGGCGTGATTGATCCTTCTGGCTCTGGGTGGAGAATATACTGGACTGAATGGGGCCCAAGAGAGGCAGCAGGCACCCCACCTCCCCACCCTGGGCAGCCAGGCCTGGGCTCAGCCCACTCTCTCGCCTTGGAGATGACCCTTACTCAGGACATCCTGCCGTTACTTACAACCGAAGGGGCCAGGGCCGTGTAGAATTTTCTGCTCTACCTACGACAAACACAAAAATCAAAGCTGGTGGTCAGCTAAGGCCCTGGGGCTGCTTTAGGTGGATACACAATAGACGCCCTTCACCTTTCCTGGCCCCAGATCAATACAGCATACGCCCAGAGACAATTAGAGACTCTGTGACTCACCCCCACCCCCGCCCCCCGTGACTCTTGGCAGCTACGTAAGCCCTGCAGTTGACAGGCCTGGTCTGCTGCCAGATGTGAGTTCCCTGACCTCTGACCCTCAATTATCTGGCTATTCTGGACATCGGCCTAGAGAAAGGGAAGGCTTTTTCCAAAAGGGAGACGGGCCTGAAGCCAGGCCTGATGTGTGCTGACTCCGGTCAAGGACGAGCTTTTCCAGAGCGGGAAGATGGCTGACATCCGTTTTTCCCTACCGCCTTTGGGCCATCTCCTGGTTGCCCACCACCCCAACTGGTCTCCTCCGTTCTCACTGAGTCGGCCGGTCAAGCCTTCCCTGGCATTTTGCTTGCTCTTTGAACATACTGGAAGCTTCTTAAAGCCCTTTCACACCTGGACCCCCCACACAGTAGGTGTGTTCCTTGCTCACAGTAGGTGCTCTAACCCTCACCACCGGACTAACTCCTCTATCTGCCCGTCCACTCATGTCTCCTCTCCCATGTCCCAGGGGCCCCTCAGACCCATCATGGTGGAAATGCAGCCTCAGGCTTTCCTCCCAAACCCGTTTTCCTCACAGTCAACTCCATCGTAGTTCATGACGCCCTCTGCCACTGGCTCAAACTCTGGGTGTCACATGCCCGACTCTTCCCTTCCTCTGTCCCCTACAATTCAGCTCTTGGGGAGGCCTGCCAGACCGTCAGCTCGGCCCCCTGAGTCGAATTCTCCTCCTCCGTCTCCCACCGAGACCCAAGCCACATCTCACCTGCGGGCTGCAAAAATATCCATTTCCGGCTCCCACGTTGCCTCACCCCTTACAACCCCATTCTCCCCGCAGTCACCAGCCAGATCTAACCTTTTTATAAACAGACTTTATTTTTTTAGAACAGTTTTAGGTTTTACAGAAAAAGTGCAACAGTAGTATGGGGAATTCCCATAACCCGCTCACCAGTTTCCCATTATTAATATCTTACATTAGTATGGTCCATTGGCCCCAGTTAATGAACCCATATTGATACATTATTACTAACTGAAGTCCATACTTTATTTAGATTTGTTTAGTTTCTTTCTTTTTTTTTATTTTTTTTAATTTGAATGTTCTTTATTTTTGAGAGACAGAGACAGAGACTGAGACCGAGGACAGAGACAGAGTATGAGCAGGGGAGGGGCAGAGAGGGAGACACAGAATCCAAAGCAGGCTCCAGGCTCCGAGCTGTCAGCGCAGAGCCCGACTCGGGGCCCAAACTCACAAGCCATGAGATCATGACCTGAGCTGAAATTAGACGCTTAACCGGCTGAGCCACCCAGGTGCCCCTCTAATTTCTTTAGCTTTCTTAAATGTCTTTCTTCCATCCCGGATCCTGTGCAGGGCACCATGGTGTATACAGTCCTCACATCTCCTTAGGCTCTTCCGGGCTGTGACAGTTTCTCAGTCTTTCCTTGTGTTTGGTGACCTGTCACAGACTTTGTAGATTGTCCTCTCTTGAGATTTGTCTGAGGTTCTTCCCATGGCTGGACTGTGATTATGGGTTTGAAGAGGAAGACACAGGGGCAACGTGGCATTGTCATCAGATCTCAAGTCTCCACCAAACATGACTGATCACCACTGATGTTAACCTCGATCACCTGCAGAGATTGCGTTTGTCAGGTTTCTCTGCTGGGAAGGGACTCTTTTCCCCCTTTTCCATACCGTGCTCTTTGTTTTTTATTTTCATTTATTTTTAATTTTTTTAATGTTTATTTATTTTTGAGGGGGGGAGTGGGGGAGGGTCAGAGGGCGAGGGAGACACAGAATCCGAAGCAGCTCCAGGCTCTGAGCTGTCAGCACAGAGCCCGACGTGGGGCTCGAACTCACAAACTGGGAGATCGTGACCTGAGCTGAAGTCGGATGTTCAACCAACTGAGCCACCCAGGCATCCCTCTTTGTTTTGTTTTTTTGAAGATTTTATTTTTAAGTAATCTCTACACCCAGTGTGGGCTTGAACCCACAGCCCTGAGATCAAGAGTTGCACGCTTTACCAACAGACTGAGCCAGCCAGGCGTCCCCACACTGTGCTCTTTGGAAGGAAGTCACTAAGCACAGCCCACACTAAGGAATGGGAGTCATCGAGATCATTAAAACTCAATCTAGCCTCTTAGTCCTTGCTCCTCGGGCTCAAACCCTGGGAAGAGGTCTCCTGTTCTTGCAATAAAGCCCACCCCCACCCCCGGCTCCGCCCTGGGTGGCCTGGCCCTGCCCTGCCCCAGCCTCACCTCTGTCACCACCTGTACTCACCACTCCACATTCCATTCCAGCCACGCTGGCCCCTTTCTTTCCTCAAAGTGCCAACTTTGTCCCCACCTCTGGGCCTGTGTGAGGCCCTTCCCTTCCCCCTAGTCCCTTCCCCCTAGTCCCCTTCCCCCTAGTCCCTTCCTGGCTGGCTCCCTCCTCATTCAGGCCTCTGTCAGCTCAAATGTCACCTCCCCTGAGGGATCCAGGTAAATCCTGGGGGAAACCCTGAGCCCTATCAGGGCTCACCCGCCTGGGTGGCTCAGTGTCTGACGCTTGATTTCAGCTCAGGTCATGATCTCATGGTTCATGGGTTCGAGCCCTGCATCGGGCTCTACGCCGCCGACAGCAGAGCCTGCTTGGGATTTTCTGTCTCCCTCTCTCACTGCCCCTCCCCTGCTCCTGCTCACTCCTGCTCCCGTGCTCTCCCTCTCTCTCCCACTCTCAAATAAATAAACATTAAGAAAAAAAGGCTTTCTTGCTCGAGGCCCTAGGCCACCCCATGCACTCAGACTTCAGTGCAAGTGGCCTTGTAGAGGGAGCCACCAAGACAAACAGGAACCAAACTAGAAATGTGTGAGATGGGGCGCCTGGGTGGCTCAGTCGGTTAAGCGTCCGACTTGGGCTCAGGTCATGATCTCACTGCTCGTGAGTTTGACCCCTGCATCTGGCTCTGTGCTGACAGCTCAGAGCCCGGAGCTGCTTCGGATTCTGTGTCTCCTTCTCGCTCTCTGCCCCTCCCCCAAACGTGCTCTGTCTCAAAAATAAATATTTTAAAAAATTAAAAAAGAAATGTGTGAGAGCTTTACGAGCATGTAGCCTTGTGAGGGTCGGTTAGGGTCGTCGTGTCTCCCACACTTCACAATCATGACTTCACACCGGCTGCTTGAAATCGACCATGGTGTGAGTATTTATCATGGAAAGCATTCAGTGCTACAGATCAGGGCTTTTTTTTCCTCCCCGATTGCTACACATTTACCCAGACACCACCACTGACAGACTTCACTGACCCCAACCCCAGGGGACGGTCGAGAAGTTTGTCTGGATGCTGAGCAAACCGGAAGAAGAAAAAAGAACGGGGAGAGAAAATAATTCCTGAGAAGCTGTCACGGCTCACCCACAGATACGTCTCAGCTGGGTGCACAGGGCACTGAGGCTGGGCGCCCGAGCAGAAATGACCCTGCCCGGTGGTGGCCTGGGCGGGTGGCAGAAACAAGCACGATTCAGAGCACGGCTCATTCATTCTGGGCCTCGCAGAATCCCTGCAAATAATTTCCCAAGGGCACTGACCAACATGCGGGTGAAGGGAATGTGGCCCACAAGGAAACAAATCACCACGAGCGAGAACCGACAGAAACAGGCGGCAGAAACAAGATCCACGTAGACCTCAGATACTGGAATTCTCCAACACAGATTCAAAAACTGTGCTGCTTACCCAGTTGAAGGAAGCAATCACCAAGCTGAGAATGTTTACAAGCAATAGAAGGCTACAGAAAGGGGCACAGCAGATATGATAAGAAACAAAACAGAACTAGAGGGGCACCTGGGTGGCTCAGTCGGTCGAGCTTCCGACCTCGGTTCAGGTCATGATCTCCCGGTTGGTGAGTTCGAGCCCTGCATCGGGCTCTGTGCTGACAGCTCAGAGCCTGGAGCCTGCTTCCAATTCTGTGTCTCCCTCTCTCTCGCCCCTCCCCCACTCGCTCTCTGTCTCTCTCTCTCTCTTAAAAGTAAATAAACATTAAGAAATTTTTTTAGGGGCGCCTGGGTGGCGCAGTCGGTTGAGCGTCCGACTTTAGCCAGGTCACGATCTCGCGGTCCGTGAGTTCGAGCCCCGCGTCAGGCTCTGGGCTGATGGCTCGGAGCCTGGAGCCTGTTTCCGATTCTGTGTCTCCCTCTCTCTCTGCCCCTCCCCCGTTCATGCTCTGTCTCTCTCTGTCCCAAAAATAAATAAAAAATGTTGAAAAAAAAATTAAAAAAAAAAAAAAAGAAATTTTTTTAAAGAAGTAGAAATATTAAAAAAAATAAATTCAATTGTATTTGATAGAAGATAGGACATAGCAGAATTAATGAGGTATCAGAAGAAATTATCCAGAATGCAAAACAGAGACCCGCCCCCCCCCAAAAAAAGAAATACCAAAGAGAGAAAACGAGAGGATGTGCAGATTCTGTGAGAGGTTTTGTTATCCATTTGGAGTTTCAGAGACAGGCGAGAGAGGATGGGCGAGGAATCTTTTTAAGAGATAATGACTGGGAATTATCCAGAACGGATGAAAACATGTCAACTTACAGATCTGAAAAGGCCAAATATTTGTTGAGTGAGTGACTAAGTGAACGAAAGATCCCTTGGTGAGCGTGCCCTGCCCCCTCCTTCCCCTTCCAGTGGGAGCTGCAGTGCGTGGGAAGCCCCGGCACTCGTTCCCCAAACTTTGCACCCAGTGGGAGCCGATCCACGTAATTGAAAGTCTGTCAGCCTCCTGCCAGCCTTTCGTGCCAGATGTCCTTCACCCACTGTTCCGCCTTTGTTGTCTTGCCTCGCCTCCCTGCTTGTCCGTGTGGGTGAAGACAGACGGGCAGGGAGAGGAATGTCGCCCAGCTGACAACCCCAGAGATTCTCTAAACTTTCCCCTCGGGGAAGAGGAACATTGAAACCTGCTTAGCTGTCTTTTTCTCCTGGAACAAAGGGAAATATGTGGAACCCAGAGAAGGGTAGCTTCCCAGCTGAACGAGGAAGCGGGGGGAAGGGTGAGAAAACGTTCAGGTAGTTTTCGATCCCTCTGTTGAGCCCCCACCAGGCATCGGGGAATTGCACGCCACCTGGGCAGGGCTGCGGGGGTGGGGGCCGATTTGTCAAAGCGGCATAATTGGCCCCATGCCTGCCTGCTTTCCTCTAAATATAACGCCTTGTTTTTGTGCTGAAGGAGCTGAGACAGGAAGTAGCCCTGTTTTCCAGAAGGGGAAACTGAGGTCCAAGAAGCAAAGTAATCTGCTCGTCTTTTCAACGGCCAGAACCCAGTGTCTCTGGTCGGCCAGACCAGACTGCTTCTTCTCGTTGAAACTGTACATGGTCACCTACCGCCACGAATCAAGTTCTTGTCATTCCAAGGCAGGCCGCCAGACTCTGGGGGGGGGACAGCCGTCCGCTTTCCCCGATCCTAGGAAAGTGGATCAGTTCATTGGCAAGGACAGATCAAATGCAGGTGGAAAAGGCTTCGGTCTGTTTACAAGAGAGAATGCAAACACGTACAGATCGATAGAGCGCAAATGGAAGTCGCGCATGTTGCCAAATGAAATCCTGATAACACGGCACAGCGTGGAGCGACTGAAAAATGATGCGAAGTTAAAGAAGTTAGGTGCGAGGGCACAAATACTGAACGATCCCGCTTCCGTGAAATACCTACAACAGGCAAATTCACAGAGACACAAAGTGGAATAGAAGTTGCCAGAGAGTGGAGGAGGGGGGACAGTCTCCGTTCGAAAATGCTCTGGAGAGAGAGAGAGTGGTGATGGTTGTACAGGAATGTGAATGTGCTTAATGGCAACGAACGGTGGGTTTGAAAAACGGTTGATGGTAAATTTTATCTTATGTACGTTTTGCACAATACACAAACATTTTTAAAAAGTGGTAGCTGAGGGGCGCCCGGGTGGCTCCGTCGGTTGAGCGTCTGACTTCGGCTCACGATCTCGCGGTTCGTGGGTTCGAGCCCCGCATCGGGCTCTGTGCTGACAGCTCAGAGCCTGGAGCCTGTTTCGGATTCTGTGTCTCCCTCTTTCTCTGACCCTCCCCTGTTCATGCTCTCTGTCTCAAAAATAAATAAATGTTAAAAAAAAAAAAAAAAGTGGTAGCTGAATTTGTTCTGTGTTACTGGAGATGGTTCCTAGATCAGAGAAAGAAGCATGCCACGTAATATGACGCCATTTGGGTTTGGTTTTTTGTTTTTGTTTTTGTTTACAAAAAAAATCCACCGGCACCTGGGTGGTTCAGTCGGTTAAGCAGCTGACTCTCCACTCGGCTCAGGTCATGATCTCATGGTTCGTGAGTTTAAAGTCCCTCACCGGGCTCCACGCTGGCAGCGTGGAGCCTGCTTGGGACTCTCTCTCTCTGCCCCTTCCCCATGTGTTTTCTCTCTCTCTCTCCCAAAATAAATAAATCAGCTTTAAAAAAATCCACCAAAACCAATACTAAAAAAATATGCTATGTATTTGTACGTACACACGTTAGAGCATGAAAATGGAAAAATGCACCCTGTAGAGTTAATAGTGGTCACTCCTGCGGGAAAGGCTGGAGAATAGAGCTAGGTGTCAAAGGGGCTCTTAGGTTTTAATTTATTTGTTCTTAAAGGAGGATAGTGAGGCAGGCTGAGCACCGCTCTCCCCTCCGCCCCCAGGAAATCCGCATCCTAATCCTCAGCACCTGTCAGTGTTGCAAAGGGGCTTGGCAGGTGTGGCTCAGCTAGAGACGGTGGGGTGGGTTATCCAGGTGGCCGACAGAGCCACAGGTGCTTATACGGGGGAGGCAGAAGGGTCAGTGTCAGGGGATTTATGCGAGAGCAGAAGCGGAGTTCGCGGCAGAGATGTGCTTTGAAGGACGAAGACGGCCGCCGGCCAAGGAGTGCAGGCGGCCTCTAGAAGCTGGGAGAAAGGCCAGGAAACAGCTTCTTCTCCCTTCCGCCTCCGGAAGGAACCCTATCTGCCAACACCTTCGCTTTGGGACTTCTTGACTCCAGATTCCCGAGCTTCAGAACCGTAAGAGGATAAATTTGTGTTGAGTTGGTGGTGGTTTGTTAATGCCGGTGGGTTGGTACGTTCCTTGGGCAGTTAAACGTGATGGGAAGCCTACAGATAAAAGACGAGAGACCCAGGAGGAGAGAGCAGGTTTGGGGTGGATCAGGTAGGAAAGGCAGCCCCTCTGAAGAGGAGTGAACTGTGAACTCGGTGGGCTTCTGGAACCGCCGGGTACGCGGGGTGCGGCGTTGAGAGCTGCCTGAAGGGGGGAGGGTGTCGGCAGGCGATGGGATGAGCGTGTCAGAACCGCCCGGGAACTAAAGGTGTTCTCGAAATAAACTCGCATCTTCACACATTCTTCTGCCTACGATCTGACTTGCAAAATTTCACAGTGCTCAGAAAGGCCCAGATTTAGTGCCTGAATTAACACCTTCTGCCGAGAAGAATCCTCACTTAAAAAATGCACAGGATTAAAAGAATAAAACCGCTCCGCCTGTGTCGGTACCAACAGAGGCGATGGGAACTTGAACAGCAGCTCTTGAGGGAGTTCATGTGCTTTTGGAATTATCCGAGGGTCCGATAACATTCAGGGGTCGCGTTTGTTCACCTTTTTTAGCAACACGACTTCAAAATGACAGATTTCAGGGGCGCCTGGTGACTCAATCGGTTAAGTGTCCGTATCTTGATTTCGGCTCAGGTCACAATCCTACGGTTTGTGGGATCAATCCCCGCGTTGGGCTCTGTGCAGTCAGTTTAAGATTCTCCCTCTCTGCCCCTCCCCAGCTTGCTTGATCACTCTCTCTCGGAAATATTAAAAAAAAAATTTAATGACCAATTCCATGGAAATTGAATGTGCTTCCCCTTTAAAAAAACAGGTGGGGCACCTGGGTGGCTCAGTCGTTAAGCGTCTGACTCTTGGTTTCAGCCCAGGTCATGATCTCACGGTTTGTGGGTTCGAGCCCCGCATCAGGCTCTGTGCTGACAGCACGGAGCCTGCTTGGGATTCTGTCTCCCTCTCTCTCTGCCCCTCCTCTGCTTGGGCGCGCGCGCTCTCTCTCTCTCTCTCTCTCAAAAATAAACATTAAAAAAACTTAAAGGGAATGGGTGGCAGGGTCAAGATGAACAAAGTGGCTTAAGTACGCATGGAAAAAAAATTGGGGGAAGGAAACGCAAAGCTGTTAACAATGGTGTGTGTTTTACCCCTTTATCTATCGTTTGAATTTGATTTTATACCATTTTGTGACTGTGAAAGTTAGAAAGTAAAGCGAGGGAGCATATCTCCCCACTCCTTAGGCATGGGCTGTGTCGAGTGACTTCTTTCCAGAGAGCACAACATGGAAAAGCAGGGGGTGGGGGAGGAGGGACAAGAGTCTCTTCACGGGGAGAAACCTGGTAAACGGTCCCCCACAGGTGATCAAGGTTAACATCAATGGTGAGCAAGCATGTTGTTGCCTCTGCATCTTCCTCCCCCAAACCCACATTCGAATCATGAGGAAAACCTCAGATTCCAATAGAGCACAACCTGCCTGTACCCCCCAGAATGGTCCATGTCCTCAAAACCCAGGAAAGCCTGAGTAATTGCCACAGTCCTGGAGGAGCCTAAGGAGACATGAGAACTAAATGAAATGCGAATGCGGTGTCCTGGACGGGGGTCCCAGGACTGAAAAAGGGCACTAAGGGAAAAACCAAGGAAACCTGAGAATTGGGACTTGATGATCAACTAAAGTCTCAATATCGGTTCGCTAATTGGGGCATATGCACCTTTCCGAACTACTCAATTTTTCTGTAAATCCAAAACCATTCTAAAAGATGAAAAAGTGGTTCAATTCCCTTCCTAAGAAATTCTCCTAGGTATATGTGCACAGAGGTCCACAAAGATGTGTCCACAAAAGTGTTCATCGCATCGTACTGAGTGACAAGAAGGCCCCTAAATGCTCGAGACGGGGACTCTGGAATACCGCCCCCCCCCCCCCAGCAGTTAGAGACAGGGGTTTGGCTAAAATGGACTTGCAGTTGTAGAGTAGCAAGGCCCCACTTCTGCTAAATGAAAAGTTCTGTATGTGTGTGTTTTTCTAGGCTTAGAAAAATTTTAGGAAGAGAAACTCATACTTGTTTGTTGTGGTTACCTCGGATGGGAAGTCAATTGGACCCGTTCGGTCTTTAACATTTTACTTGACGTCTTTAATGTTTGGACAGTTTTAACAACAAACAAATATTTAAGTATTTGAATGTTAATTTGTATGTATTCTTGTGAAATATTCTAGATTGGCCAAAAGGGATCAAGGATAAGATCCAGCCAAGAAATGAAAGATGCAAATACCTTTTTTGACTTAAAAACGAAACAAAAAAACCTCAGCCCTGTAAAGGTTCCTATTTAAATACCACCTTGAGAGAGTTTCAGTTTCTCCCTAGAGAGTTTGAAAGCCCAGTGCCTGGAAATCCTGTCTCTCTAGTCCTACCTAAAGTGTAAAACAACTCGAGGGTCCTAACCACTTCCTACGTGTTAAGTTCTTCACATCTCGTCAGGGCTGCAAGTGACATCTATAGCTGAATTTCTGGGTGCGTGAACCTATATTCTCGAGGGAGTCAAGTTTCTTGCAACGTATGCACAGAACAGCCTCTGTGGCTGGAATGCCGCACCAAGGCAAAACGGGCCAAGATACTGAAGGATCATTTTCTAAAGGCCATTTTGGTGAGGAAAACAAACTTCGAGGATTTGAAACCCTTTGGGTCCTCTCCAGCGGTGACCTGTGAAGGGCTCTTCAGCAAAGCAGAAGTTAAGTAGTCTTAAAGATGCACCACCAAACTCACAGGGAAGAACAAAAGAGGTTAAAACACGCACACATCTTCTTGCCTCTTACTTAAAATAATGGTACAAAACACCCATTTTTGAGGAGAGCTACAAAAAGCAAATGGAACATCTTAACTATTGAGGCCCCTCTCTGTTGCAAACTTTTTTGAATTCTGTTCTCTGCTGCCCATCAACAACTTAAAGACTTTGTTTCTATGTTCCTAGACAAACCTGACTTGTTCACGGCTGTAATCACAGTAGATGCACACATCTATGTTTTACTTTGGTACCTCAGTATTAATTCATACTGGATCTTCCGTATCGCTTCAAAGTCTTTTCTTTTAACGACTGGAAAATATACCATGGGTCGGGTTTACCACAATTTACTTAACCGTTCCCTTGGTGTTAGTCATTTAAATGACCCTAATAATGGTCACTTACTCATCCTTCCCTCCTATGACTGCTCTATAGTCTATCTGACCACAGGTGCCTATCTGACCTTCTGGCCATCTGCTTCCCATTCCTTTCTTCCTTTGCTTTCATATTCTGGGTCGTCTTAAAATTTTTTATTCTGTGAGCACGTGTGTGAGTGCAAAGGGGTGGGCAGAAGAAGAGACCGAGAATCTTAAGCAGGTTCCACAATCCGTGCAGGGCTTGATCTCAAAACCATGACCTCATGATCTGAGCCCAAATCAAGCACTGCAGGTTCAACCAACTGAGCCACCCCCATGTTCTGGGGTCTTAAGCTAAGAAGACCTTTGTTGTAGGAACAATTAGTCACATCCCTTATGTACAGAAACATCTGTTTCTCTGTGCATCCCAAACTCTATCTTCCTGGATTCTAGGAATAAAGAAAGCTAAGTTCTCTTAGTCATTACTGGTTTCTGGAACTTTTCAGACCTGCATCTGACCTGTACAGAGTCAGAAATGAAGTGATGTGTATCTTTTAAAGCTTATTCTCTTGCCATAAGAAACCCTAATTAAAAAACAAACAGGAGTGCCTGGGTGGCTCAGTCGGTTGGGCGACCGACTTCGGCTCGGGTCACGATTTCGCGGTCCGTGAGTTCGAGCCCCGCATCGGGCTCTGTGCTGACAGCTCAGAGCCTGGAGCCTGTTTCAGATTCTGTGTCTCCCTCTCTCTCTGACCTTCCCCCATTCATGCTCTGTCTCTCTCTGTCTCTAAAATGAATAAACATTAAAAACAAAAAACGGGCACCTGGGTGGCTCAGTCAATTAAGGGTCCAACTTCAGCTCAGGTCCTGGCCTTGTGGTTTGTGGGTTCAAGCCCCAGGCCAGGCTCTGTGCTGATAGCATCTGGAGCCTTCTTTGGATTCTGTCCCCCGCCTCTCTCTCTCTCTCTCTCTCTCAGTCTCTCTCTCTGCCCCCCCCCCCACTCATGCTCTTTCAAAAATAAACATCAACCAAAAAAACCCAGGATGGCTATTATCAAAAAAACAAAACAAATTTGGTGTGGATATGAAAAAACTGGAACCCTTGCGCATGTCTCATGGGAGGAACGTAAAAGGATGCAATCACTGTAAAACGGCCTGAAGGTTCCTTGAGAAGTTAAATACCATACAATCCAGCAATTCCACTTCTGAGTACATACCCAAAAGAGTTGAAAGCAGTGACTCAGATACCTGTACACCCACGTTCACGGCAGCATTACTCACAAGAGCCAGAAGCTGGAAACCGCCCAGTCGGTCAACAGATGAGCAGATAAACAAAATATGGTACGTACATACAATGGAATATTATTCAGCCTTAAAAAGGAGTAAGATTCTGAGATTTGCTAGGACCTGGATGAACCTTGAAGACCTTAAGCGGAGTGAAATAAACCAGCCACAAAAGGACCACTATTGTACAATTCAAGTTACGTGAGGTACCCAAAGTGGTCAAGTCCACAGAGCTAGAAAGTGGAACAGTGGTTGCCGGGGGCTGCAAGGGGAGGGAAATGGGAGTTCTCGCTTAATGAGTTCAGGGTCTTCAATTCTGGAGATGGATGGTGGTGATGGTTGCACAAACGTACTTAATGACCCTGAACTGCACAGTGAAAAATGGTTAGAATGATAAAGTTTACATTATGTGCATTTTATCACAATTAAGAACCTTTTTATTTTTTTATTATTTGTTTTAAATATTTATTTATTTTTGAGACAGAGAGAGAACATGAACGGGGGAGGGTCAGAGAGAGAGGGAGACACAGAATCTGAAACAGGCTCCAGGCTCCGAGCTGTCAGCACAGAGCCCGACGCGGGGCTCGAACTCGTGGACCGCGAGATCGTGACCTGAGCTGAAGTCGGGCACTTAACCGACTGAGCCACCCAGGCGCCCCAAGAACCTTTTTAAAAAACCACTTTGGAGAACAATCTGGCAACATTTAGTAAAATGGAAGGTGTGAATACCTTATGACCCCTCCAAAAATGCAGAAGGATTTCAAAAATTGTCATAAATGTATGTAACAGGACACCATACAGTTGTGAAAAAATGTTTCAAAGTATGTAATCTAGCAAGGCAACATCTCAAACTTCACGCAGACTTAAAAACAAGTAGCAGAAAGATACCTGCATGTCTGTATGTAAACATATTTTTTATGAAGTTCGTGGATATATAAGGTAAAATAATAAAACAGTAGCTACCCTCTGGAGCGGGTGGGGGGAAGGAAATGGGATCGAGGAGAAATGATACACAGGGGTTTCAATTGTGTCCATGATGTCTATTCCTTAACCGGGTCATTATGAACGTTTGTTTTATTCTCTCTCCCTTTTTCTCTTTGTGTGCATTTTTGTGCCTTAGATGTTTATTAAACTCAGGGGGGGAGGGGGGCACCTGGGTGGCTCAGTCAGTTGAGCATGTGACTCGTGATTTCCCGTCCAGGTCATGATTTTCGGGTTCATGGGATCGAGCCCCACATTGGGCTCTGCACGGACAGTGTGGAGCCTGCTTAGTATTCTCTCTCTCTGCCCCTCCTCCATTCATGCTTGTGCTCTCTTTCTCAAAAAACAAACAAAAGCCCCAACTCCACATGGGAGCAAAAAATCAATACCAAAAGAGCCAAACCATCAAAACGACCAGCCTTCCTTTCCTCCCCACCTTTATAACACACAAAAACCATCATCCTAAACGTAATTTCAAAACTACTGCTCTATATCTTTAGATCTTCTCTCACCGTAGCAGAGGCTGTGTCTAAGAGTTTTTTCCTTCTCGATGACTGGTGCTTAGGTCACGTTAGGCATTTAGTTATTAGTAGACGATGGTGACGTCAGGCAGTGCAGCCTGAGAGGAACATGACCACTTCACCTGTTGCCTTGGGGAATAATTCCGCCCCTGCCCACACATAGCTGCATAGCCTATGCTATGGGTACCTCGTCATTAGGTCGACACATTTTCTCCCAGCCTTCAAAAATATGTATGAAGAATTCTGACTTGTGTTGAAGAGAAAGAGGTCTAAACTCAAGGCTAGCAGATGTTGAGGTTCAGCCAGGCTGTCGGTTTTCTAAGTATGCTTTCCAAATGATTCCTGATGTTGTGTAACGGGAGATTCACTTCTCCAGCGGCAACAATGCGCCCGTTGAGAGCGCGGCCCTGGCACACGCATACATTGCCCTTGGTCCGTCAGAGCAAAATCTCAGTTAACCCACAGGCAGACGTAGGTGGGTCGAGAAACCCAAACATCAGTCAACCAAAAGGAGGAAAATGAGCAAGTCCACCCACACATTAAGTTGACAGGTTTGACCCCGATGTAAGGATTTTCTGATGTTCCTGGTCTTCTTTCAACCACTTTTAAGAGCAGCAAGGAGTTTTTAGAGCCGCAGAAAACGAGATATTTGTATGGTTTGCCCTTTTGGCAAAGGAAATGGTTTTTGACGAAAACAGGGTTGAGAAGAGCTCTGTAACGAGTGAGGCAAGGCGCTGAGAGGTCAACATTGCAGCTGAGCATTTTCGTGGTCAGGGTATACAGAGCGACCTTCAGAACCAGGCGTGTTCTTGACTGAGTCACTTCATCCCTCTATATTCTGGAGTGCTCTGACCCCTAACCTTATTAAGGGGACTGTGAGAAATTTCTGGATAACCTCTTAAGCCTCACGGGTAAGTAGAATTTCCTGGAAATCTAGTGACGATTCCTAATTTGGCAGGTCTATTCTTTTCCTGGAGAGAGAAGAAAAACACTGAGCTAGTACTCTGACCATCAACTTGACTTTTGACATCCCCTTCCTCTTTATTGTGGACTTTCCTCCTCAAGGCCACCTTTTGGGATCAAGTATAATAAGTTTAAAAGAAGAAAACTATTGTGAGCTTCTTTCAAACTCCATAAAACGTTTTGCTTACAGATATTGTGAAATACTTTTAACTTTTCTGCAGGTGTGTGCCCTTAGTCACAAGGGGCTGGAAGGAGAGTGAGAACAGGGTCAGTGGAACCCAGCCTAATGTATGGGTGGACAATTCAGACCTTCTGTTCCACGGATGTTGGAGCAGAAGCGTCATCTTCATACACAAAGCTCGTCAGTCGGCCAATAAGCATTCAGTGAATGCCTCGACTGTGTTCGGTACTGAGTTATGTACAAGGTCAATGTGGTATGATGCCAGCCTCCCGAATGCCAGACTGGGAGCCAGGAGACCTGCCAATCACTCGATTTGGCGGGGGAAAAACCAAAATTTCCTCCTCCCAGGTCTCCTCCTCAGTTTCTTTATGTGTAAAACTAGGCTGTGGTAGTTAACCTCAGCCCTTGGAAGAAATCTAACGAACTGTTGCAGATTCCAAAGCAGGAGGAGTTCACAGGTTCCTGGATCTCGAGAGACTTCTAGATACCTGGGGCAACTGAATAATTGCACCGCAAATCATGTTTCTGAAAGAGCACAGTGTGGCTCACCTGGAGGCCTAGGTAACTTCCTCGGAGTTGGTGCAAAGGGGTCCTATGCATGGTCTCTGCTCGTGATGCTCTGGCCATCCTGGCAGAATGCTCTGCCCATTTCACGAGTGTCCCAAGCTAGTCCTGACTCCGGGACTCTGCACATGCTTGTTTGGCTGCCTTGGGCTTCCTAGAGGAATGGTGGTTGGTTCCTCCTTTCTTGTCCTTCGGATCTCTTTAGCTCTCCCCTTCTCTGAGGGGGCCGTGTTTTACACTTTCCAAAGGTGGTCTCTTATTTCAGCACCCATTTCCTTCTTTGTGCTCTCCCAGGTTGTAGCCCTTTTACTTGTTTCTTGCTTGCTTCCCCTGTCAGTCCGTTAGCTCCCCTAGCTAGGGGGTCCTTTTGGTTTTGTTCAGGACTGTACGCCCAATGTTTGGTCCACAAAGCAGGTCTCAATATTTGTTAAACGAAGGCCTTGGCAGCTCTACAATTCCGAGGCGCCCAAGGCATCTAAAGTTGTTTCCCCGTAAATACCCTTCTTTGGAATTCCCCGGGCCAGGCTGGGCTTAGGCTGCAGTAACTTCACTGATCTCCACATTTCTTTTCCTTGAGGAAAAAGGCTGTTATGACCTCACAACACATGCTCCGGTGCCGCAGTGACCTCATCGCTGCTGCTTGTCGCGTCACAAGTCCATCCGCAGCACCTTTTCCTTTTCCCTACAAGCCCCTATACCTTTCCCGGAGGCAGCGCCTCCACGCGTCTGGCCCCGGGGCCCAGCCCGCTACGTCACGTCCGCCCGCCCGCGCGGCGATGACGTCATGCACCAGGGCTGGCGTCACGTGCCCCCCCACTCCGGGGGGCGGGCTTTGAGGGCGGCGCTTCCGGTCGGCGGAGCCTGGCGGGCAGAGCGGCGGCGGTGGCTGAAACGCGGGGATGGCGGGCGCCGGGAGCGAAGCCCGGTTCGCCGGGCTGTCGCTGGTGCAGCTCAACGAGCTGCTGGAGGACGAGGGGCAGCTGACGGAAATGGTGCAGAAGATGGAGGAGGTGGGCCGAGCGGGGGCGCGCGGTGGCGGCGGGGCCTCGAGAGGGGCGCGCGCGGGGCCGGGGGCCCTCGGCGGGCTGGAGGTGGCCCGAGGCGCCGGCGATCGCGGTGCCTCTAGCTGGGGTTGGGGAGACCGAGACTGGGGCTGAGCGGGGGGGAAGCCCCCTGAGACCGGGCTCGGGGGCTGAGCGGGCTCGAGGCGAGGCTGTGAGGCGCCGAGGCTGGGAATGGAGCCTGGAACGGGCATTTGGGGACCTCGGGGGCTGGGGCTGGGTCGGGCATTTGGGGACCTCGGGGGCTGGGGCTGGGTCGGGTGGGACGAGGAGAGAATAGGGGGATGAGAGTAGGGTGGGGAAGGTAGGGGGGATTGCAGTGGAGGATTGGGGGTTGACAGACCGGACTGAGTCAGCCAGGGGTTGGGCGGGGGGTTGGGGAGGGCTTGAGGAGAGGGTGGAGCGGTACAGGCGGACTGAGGAAGTAACTGGAGTCTTCGAATAGGTTTTCAGGGGCTAGGTGGACGAGCTGGACGAGAGTCCTAGGGTTTGCTATTTCCAGGGCGAGTTTGTAGGGGCCTGGGTGTCTGTAGCTGACTCTGGGCGGTCGTACTGAAATGGACTTGAGCCTTGGGCAGGGTCTCTGAGGTTGAGGGGCACGAGGCCCCGGACTTGGCCACGTTGGGGTTGGAGGGGTCTGTGTATGTGAGCGTTCCCACGAGGGTTAGAGGGGCCCTGTTGGGGCTGCCTTCTTTTGGAAGAGGCCTTAGTAGGGCCATCCTAGGGGCTTCTCCCTGGTCTTGGGGTGGGAGCAGGAATCCCTTTCCCTGTAAAGTTGCCCCCTTTTGTGGAAGAAGGGAATCTGGGAATCTGGTGGCTTTGCGTCACCGTGGGGCAAAGTGAGAATTCCTGGAGCTGTTTTGGGGGAGAAGATAAGCCAGGGATGGGGGGGACTGGTGGCCAGTCCGCACACGTCTTCCATAGTTGAGGGCCTGCCCAGCCTCTGGGAGGCATATGCCCACTGTGTTCCTGGTTGTGTCACTCCGTCTCTCGTGACCTGCTTTGCTCTCTGCGGTAACTGACTTCACGCTTGCATTTGCGCTGTGAATTGTCTCTTCTCTTCCCAACCCTTCTGGGCTCTTTTCTCTGAGCCGCCCGTCCTCCGGGCCTGGGGTCTCCTCCAGGCAGGTGGACCCAGGCTGATCCCAGCTCTCCCCAGCCCGTTTACCACTCCTGCCTCTTTGTCTCCAAAGTCTGAGCCTTCCCACGCCTACCGGGGCTGAGCCTCTGCCCCAGAAGCCTGAGTGGGGGCTCTTGGCTCTCTTTCCGAAGAGGGATTGTTCAGCCCTGAGCCAGCTTCCTTAAAAGGGGGCTTGTGTGGAGGTTGCACATTCAAAATCACTGGAAAACCCTCAACAGATTATTGTCCTGAGCTACAGAGAGGCCACTGTAGTGAGATGGTATCAGTCTTTCCATTAATACACCCCTTGTATTCACGGGCTTTGTAACTTGGCACATAGCACGTTGCTCCGAGATGCAGTTTCCCTCATTTATGGTCTCCATGTGGCACTTTCCATCTCCGAGAATAATAAGTGACAAAATCCATCTTTCTTGACTGAAAGAGTCTCATGTCTCTAAAGAAATAAAATCTTTGCTTAGTTTCTCTGCTTTTCAGTTGCCGGGAGACCTTTTGTTGTGTGTCGGCAGGCATCCTTGTGCTTTAATGATAAAATGACAGGTATTTTTTCCTGACGTGTGATCCCACCTACAAGTTATTTTGCTGTACGACTGTTCTGTTTGTTAGAACAGGATACTGTATTTATATTGGCGTAGTTATACCGATTATATTCTACAGTAATAGAAATAAGCTGCTTTTTAGTGGAGGGAAGATTGTGGAAAGAGGTGATTCTCTCAAGTCTGAGGCTATTAGGGACAGCTTGTTTCCTCTACCTAAGAAACTGGAGATTATTACATGAAGGGAAAGGCAGATAAATCTAGCAGCAGAACTTTTTTTTTTTTTTTTTTTTTTTTTTTTTTTTTTTTTTTTTTTTTTTAGCGAAGGTGACCGTCATACCAGAGTCCCCTATACAAATGCGGACGACTGACGTACTTGATTAGGCCACATAATTCAAGTTAAATTACTCAGCGGTACTTCAGGGCGTAGTGCTGTTAAAACAAGGAAACCGAATGAGAAGACCAAAATACCCTAGCCAGGCAGCTCAACGAGCAATAGTCACACTTAGCAAATCCTGTTCCCCCAGTCACATGTGGCATGTTTCTGTAGGAATGGGTATAACATGAACAATTAAAATTGTGGCCATGGTCCTTTGACTCAGCTGTTAATGTTAGGCATTGGTTTATTTCGGGGTAGTTGGGAGACACAGGAGAAAATATTCTGTCAACTGTCCACTCTCAACCAGGTGGAACTTTCAGACTTTGGACTCCTACACTCCAGGCCGGACTTGGCCATTTCGCAGCTGTGTGATTCCAAGGAAGTTAATCCACCTCTCTGAGCATCTGTTAGAGAAGGCTAACATGATGTTTATTTCATAGAGTCGATACGGGGATTACGTGAGATAGCGCGTGTTAACACAGCGTGTAATTAGTGCTCAATAAAGAGTGATTGCAATTACTAATAATCACCTAGTTCTTTTTAGGAAGTTTACTGCCAGTCATCAATACCAGGCCATCCTGACAAGTTCATAGCGTCTTATTTCAAGAATGTTAAGTAAATTTCTATTTACCATTAGCTTAAGAAACATCTTATCTTTCTGTGGTCCAAATGATTATGTATCTCAGCAGGTCCGAGGATGAGATTGTAAACGGAACAGGCCTTTCCCAGCACAGAATCTCTTAATCTGAACCAAAGGCTTTTTTTTTTTTAATTGGCAGAAGGAAGTGTTTTAAATTGTAGAGTAAGACTTCTTCAAGCCTGAGGGGATATTTTGTGGCGGCTGGAAAGCGTGGCTAGGTTTTGAAGGCATTCACTGTTAGGTTTAAATACAGCCGTGTATTCTGCTTCACTTACATTGTTTTAATTGTGGTGTGTGAGCTTTAGTGCAGCTCAAGACATTGAAATCGTGCTGGAGCTGGAACTGTTCTCTTTTTCGGTGCCCCCGTGTTTCTCTTTTCCTGTTGGTCCCGTCCACTGTGCGGTTCCCTAAATGCAGCACCCTCCCTGGTGATCTTTGCTCTTTGCTTTCGCTGTGGGCTAACGTTTCATATGCACACATTTTATTTTTATTTAAAGTTATTTTTACATGGCAATGGAATGCGCCTTCTTCTATCCGTCCACATTAACCCCGGTGGACTTACTGGGCACTCCCTTAAAAGGAACTGTCGCTTAGGGGATTAGGCAGCTAAACCGCACGTCTTGGGTCCCGTCTCCCCGTGTGCTTCCGGAGGGAATGTCAGTCGGTCGGTTGTTGCTAACGGATAATTCCACCCAACTAAGGATTCAAATTCAGGATCTCTGTTCCTTTGGCAAGTGAGAGTGCCCACATGCAGAAACACCGAGGGTCTGAAAAACAGATTGTTTTGTGGAAAGAGTCTGGTCTGGGAGACGCTGTTTCCCTAAGGCGTGTTCTGGTGTGATTGGTTTGGGGCTGCAGAGCTACTGCGTGAATCATAATGGCTCATTGAAACGTACTGACCTTGCTTTAAACCCAGGGACTGTTTCCTCAACACCAGCTGAGTGCTGGTGGGACTGGTTTTTCGAAGTTAAAGTTTAAACGCTTTGAGAGTCTGCTAACTGGAGTTTGTTTCTGCTCACATTGTGCAGTCATTGCGAATGCAGAGGCTTCAAACTTCTAGGTTTCAGTATTCTCTTCTGTGGACTTACTGTTTTAACTCTTGAGTAAAAACTTACTGTGCCTGGGAATATTTCCTGAAATTCAGTTTTATCTGATTTTATTTTTTTTTAAGTTTATTTATTTGTTTTGAGAGAGAGAGAGAAGGAGACAGAATCCCAAGCAGGCTCCATACTGTCAGTGCAGAGCCCGACATAAGGCTCGAACCACGAACTGAGAGATCATATGACCTGAGCCAAAACCAAGAGTTGGACGCTTAACCCACTGAGCCACCCAGGCGCCCCTGATTTTATTTTTTAAGGAGGCATTAAGATTCATGAAAAGGGGTGCCTGGCTGGCCCAAGTCAGTAGAGCATGTGACTCTTGATGTCGGGGTCATGAATTCAAGTCCCACGTTGGGCATAGAGCTTACGTACATACATAATTTTTTTTTTTTTTTTTTTTTTTTTGGTAATGTAAGGAGCATAGCCGAGACTTGTGTGACCTTATTTCAGTTACTTAAACTCTCTGTGCTTTGGTTCCTCCACTGTAAAGTGAGGGTGGTCCCCACCCCTGCCTTTGAGGGTTCTTGTGAGGCTCAGTGGAATAGCAGGTGAAGGCAGGCAGTACTTTGGCACAGAGGGGGCTTCAATAGAGGCTAGCCCCCTCTCGTAAGAGATTTTCAGAACTGTTAGACTGGCTGGCCTAGGTGAAATCTGATCACTTGCTCTCTACTTGCATTGATTAAAGGTGTGGTGGGTGTGGTGTAGTACAGAACCGCCTTTCGATACAACCCACGGACCCTCCTTGAAAACAAAGGAGGTGACAACAGTAACCTACTTCATAGGGTTTGGGTGGATTAAATGTGATAAGTACATAGGACGCTTACTCTGGTACCTAGCACAGTGAGCACTCAGGAAATTGTTATTATTGGCTAGTATTGCTGAAACTAAAAGGCATCCTATCCTGGCTGCCGTTTCAAGAAGATTCCATGTCAGTTTCACAGCTATGGAGCACTAACTGTGCAAGACGTGTTGAGGATGGAAACACGAATAGGGCATAAACCCCGTATTATAATTTGGGGAAGAAACCACGCACACAGACCTTTACAGCCCAAGAGCGAGTAAAAGGTAGAGAGTTCGAGTTTGGGAAGACGAGCAACGTGTGGAGGATGGGTGGTGGTGCTGGCTGTGCAGCAGTGAGGACGTACTTCACCGTGGCTCTTGAAAATGGCATCTTCTTATATATATTTTATCATTTTTTAAAAATAGAGAATAAGGGGGCGCCTGGGTGGCGCAGTCGGTTAGGCGTCCGACTTCAGCCAGGTCACGATCTCGCGGTCCGTGAGTTCGAGCCCCGCGTCAGGCTCTGGGCTGACGGCTCGGAGCCTGGAGCCTGTTTCCGATTCTGTGTCTCCCTCTCTCTCTGCCCCTCCCCCGTTCATGCTCTGTCTCTCTCTGTCCCAAAAATAAATAAAAAACGTTGAAAAAAAAAATTAAAAAAAAAATAGAGAATAAGGAGGCTGCATGTGAATTGTAAATGACATCGAAGGTCAGATGAAGAGAGGCTCTCTGGCGAGTTTAGTTAGGTCCTAGTGCAAGAGATGGAGTTTGATAGGTGGGTAAGAGTTAAGAAGGTAAAGGATCAGATACAATAGTGCCTCTGAAAGGGTTTAGAGTAACGTAAGGAACATGTGTCTACCTGCCACGCGGCTTCGGAAGTAAACACTGTCAACCCAGTGAAAAGCCCTCTTTGTGCTCCATCCTGGGCCCGACACCCACTCCACCCCCAGCCACTGCCTTGAATTAGATATTTATTCTGAGTAGGATTTTGAGAGCTAAGCATGGGCAGTCAGGAAGAAGTGACCGCGAGGGTGCAGTCCCAGAGCAGGAAAGCATGGGACAGGCTTTCTGACTGGCGGGTTACCAGCTACTTGAGCCGGATCGGATCCGCGCATGAGCAGGGAAGTGACGGGCAGTGATGGGGAGGGAGGCTGGTGTGCCGTGTGCGCGCCGAAGGCCGTGAGTTTGGTAGCGGTGAGTTTCCGTGACTTTCTGGAGCGGAAGAACAGTATGATCAGAAGTACTCTTCAGTACGGTTAAGCTGGCCGCAGAGTAGGGGCCGCGTGGGTGCGGGAAGGTTCAGGAACGGCCAGGGTGGAAGTGGAAACCCAGGTGAGGAGAAGCTGGGGTTTCAGCTGGGTTTCTGGGAGCGGGGACTCCGGCCTCCTCAGCTTTGCCTTCCACATGCTCGCCCTGCCTCCTGCATCACGGGCACACGGTATCTTTGGGGACCTCTTCTGTGGTACTTGTCACATATTTTGTAAGTCATTCGCTTCCTTGTGGCCCCATTTTGTCACTTTTGTCTTTGTGTCCTTGGCACGTAGGTACTGCTGAGTGCAGTTCACTGGCTTCAAGTGGAGATGAGTAAGAGTGGGGGGGAGGGGAGAGCGCTCACCCAGACCCTGCCTGCCAGCCCAAGAGTGAGGGACCGGGTGGGGGGAGGCAGGCAGGTGGAAACCCGGTTCCGGAGCTCAGGGGACCAGTCAGCTGAGCTACAAGTCTGGGGGCCAACTTCCTTCAAGAAGAAAAGTTTGAAAGGCCGCTAGGAGTAATTAGTGGGTTGGGAGGAAGAAAGAGGTACCATCGAAGCACAGGGAGAAACGAGTCTGGTATTTTCCAGACAAGTTGACATCCTGTTACAGTGCTTGTACTGTATCAGACTAGTCGAAAGAGGAACCTGGATTTAGACTGAACTGTTGGAGCATCACGTTGTCCTGTCCACAACTGATGTGCTCTTGAGCTAAGCCAACTTTGTTGTTTATAGAAGGTCCTGCCTTCTGATGGTTCGGATTATGACCGTTTGACTTCGTGATGGTGCAGAGCTCAAAAATGATACACATTCAGTAGAAACTGCGCTTGGAATTTTGGATTTGTCTTGTCCCAGGTTAGCAATCAGCGGTCCCATCCTCTCGTGATGCTGGGTAGTGGCCGCGGTCAGCCATGCGGTCAGGAGGGTTGACAGAGCTGAACGCGGACAGCCACCTGCACCAGTGTCCGCTCCATTTGTCACTTTCAGTACAGTAGTCAATGACATAAGATAGTCAACACCTCGTTATAAAATGGGCTTGGTGTGGGGGCACCTGGTTGGCTTAGGCGGTAGAGCATGGGACTCTTAATCTCAGGGTTGTGAGTTCAAACCCCATGTTAGGCATGGAGCCTAGTTACAATGAAAAAAAAGTCTGTGGTAGAGGATTTTGCCCAATTGGAGGCTTATGTCCATGTTCTGAGCGTCTAAGGTGGGCCAGGCTAAGCTATGATGTTTGCTAGGTTAGGTGTACTAAATACATTTTTGACTTAGTGATATTAAAAAAAAATTTTTTTTTAATGTTTTCATTTTTGAGAGAGACCGAGCATGAGCGGGGGAGGGGCAGAGAGAGAGAGGGAGACACAGAATCCAAAGCAGCCTCGAAATCCGAGCCGTCTGTCCGGAGCCCGACGCGGGGCTCGAACCCCCCAACTATGAGATCACAAAGTTGGATGCTTAACCAGGCACCTCTTTATGATGGTTTTTTGGGACGTAACCCCATTGTAAATGAAGATCTGTATTTGGCTTTTATCACCGTATTTGTAGCGGCATGTTTGCTGTGGGGATGAGCCCGGTAGGTGTGCAGTTCAGGGTTTTCTGTAACGACTTGTGTGTCAGCCACTGTTGATGTATGTAATGGCTGGCTCTCAGAATGTGCCGAGACAGGAGTTCTGGTTGGCTTACTTCCTCCCTCTGCTCTATGGGGTTTTTGGATTCCACAAAAACTACCTTATTCAAGAAAACTTATCTTACCCAGTGGTAGAAAGGCAAAGGAAAGTCCTTTGCAGAACTTCTTCCTAGGGAAGAATGCAAGCGGAGAGGAAGATGTAGCTTTGTTGTCAAGAGAAAGAAAGCTTTTGAAATCGTTTCTCATGGAATTAGGAGGAATATTGTCCACTACTGTGCCAAAGAGTTCTTGTCAAAAGCAGATACTTGAGTAGCTCGTTCTGTTACAGGCGGTGTCATAGTTAATGTTTCTTCCAAATTAGATCTTTCATTATCACCAGAGGTGGAGCCACCAGGAGTGGCACCTGGAGGTTATGTCCATATCCGTGGCCTGGTGCCCCGGTTGGCAGAGGGACAGCGGAAGTGCTAATTAGTGTTTGCCACCAGACAGCAGCTTTCATTAGCGCGAACACAGCTGAGGTCGAGCAAGGTTATTCATTACTCAACTTTTATGGAGCACTTTGGGGATATGAAACCACGCAGTTTTCATCTTCTAGGATTGCGCAGGTACACAAAAGTCAGTTACAGATGTCGGAGGTGTGAAACAGCGGTGGTGGGGACGCCCTAGCCGGAGGGGACGCAGCAAGCCTCTGCGGGGGCCGGGGGAGATCCACGGAGAATGTTCCCTTGAGGAGATGACTAATGTGCTGTGATTCAAAGGAGGAGTTAACCAGGTAACGAGGGAGAAGGGCTTCCAGCCATGGGGGTGGACACTGGAAAAGCCTAGAGAGAGAGGTGCAAAGGGATATTCTAGCCTTGCCGGAGGGATGAGGGCGGGGCTTGGTGGGGGAAGAGGCCAGAGAGGCAGGCAGAGACCAGATGGCTTGATCCTCTCGGCAGAGGGAGCCACCTGGGAGTGCTGTGTTCACAGTTGTGACTTAAATGGGTGGTTCAGCCAGCCCCAGGGTTTGGGGGATGGATTTGAGGAGGTGAGACCAGAAAGCAGGGAGATCCGTCGGAAGCCTGGAAAAGATGCTTGATTAAAAAAAGATCTTTGGGCAGCCGAAATTGCTGACTTGGAAGCTCACACCAGGCTCCTCGCAGGGCTTGTTGAGTCTTGTCTCGTACACCGTTCAGATGGAGACACGCCAGGTCATATGGTTTGTGTGTCCATGGCAGATTTTCAAAGGGTGTAGGGAAAGACGAACAGAGCCAGTAACACCGTCAGGAAATAAATGATAGAGAAAGAGGAAGCAAAAGTGATAAAAAGCTTCACAAAAAATGTAAGGTCAGCTCTTAGGCATAGTGGTTAAAGGTGGGATTTGGAGGACACCTGGTGACTCAGTCAGTTGAGCATCCGATTCTCGATTTCTGCTCACCCAAGTCACAATCCAGGGTCTTGGGATCCGAGCCCACTCGCTCTCTTTCTTTTAAAAAAAAAAAAAAAAAAAAAAGATGGGGTTTGGGTTCCTGGGAAACCCTGGGCACCATTACCCTTTCTAAATATCAGTTTCCTTATCTTTAAAATGGGCATATTATAACAATGGCCTGACAGGTCGTTCTGAAGGCTAAACAAGGTGATGATCGTAAACTGATGAACAGGGCGCCACAGGGCGCGTGGCAGTAATGGAAATAACGGCAGTTTTAATAAAGTGGTCGGGGCTGTTTGGTTTAGGGTTGCATTTCCCTTACTTGTCCTGGGGCCCTGCTTCTGTCAGTGGTGATTACATTAAAAGGATCTCCATGGTAAATAAGTTTGGGAAACCCGTGGTTAAGAGGGATTTTTGTTGTTTTGCCTTGTTTGGTTCTTACTGTTAGGGCCGGGCGTGTGGTAAAGCTCCAGAGGGCGGACACTGAGCGTGTCCCGTTCTTGGTCCCAGAACTGGCGGGACTAGCTTCCCTGGGGCATGCTTTGGCAAATGCTTATTCAGGGGATAGATGTGCCATCTGCTTCCATAGCCCACGGGTACTGGTGTTTCACAGACAGCATGGTAGTTACTTGGTATTCATGATGCCGGTTCTTGGTCATCAGAGGCTGGCCTGCATTCACATACTCCGTTTAAGAACACGGGGAATATATAGTATTTCATTTGTTTTGAGTATATGGCATTTCAGTTTCGGATTCCAACTAATCTTTAAAAATATTTTTACATGTTTATTAGAGAAAAATTCAGAAATGAAGAAAAACAATCATGTGTGATACCAGCACCCAGACATAAACCCTTATTAACATTTTATGGGTTTTTTTTTTCATGTTTTTCCCCCACTGGGATCCTTCTGTATGTAGAGGGTGTGTGTGTGTGTATGTGTGTGTGTGTGTGTGTGTGTGTGTGTGTGTGTGTGTGTGTTAACCTAAAGTTATGCTCTGGGCATTTTCTTATTTTTTTGTCATTTTTTCTTTTTAAGTAATCTCTTCACCCAGTGTGGGGCTTGAATTTATGACTTTGAGATCGAGAGTCGCATGTTCTACCAACTGAGCCACCTAGGTGCCCTGATTTTCTTATTTTCTATCAGAATATTCTTATATGGGGGCGTCTGGGTGGCTCACTTGGTTAACCCTCTGACTCTTGGTTTCGGCTCAGGTCATGATCTCACCGTTCATGAGTTCGAGCCCTACATCAGGCTCTGTGCTGGCAGCATGGAGTCTGCTTGGGATCCTCTCTCTCCTGCTCAGGTGTGTGTTCTCTCTAAATAAATAAGTAAATAAGTACATCCATCCATACATACATAAAACAAAAAGAAAAGAATATTCTTATATGGCAGTGTTTTTAGTGGCTGCATGATATTTTATAACTTATGATAAATATCATCATTTTTGTGACCATTCCCTCATTGGATATTTCATTGCTATCATAAATTGTATTGAAATTAACATCTTTAAATTTAAATCTATTAAAACATCAAAAAAAATTTAATTTTTATTTTTTTAATTTTTTATTTTTTTTTTAACGTTTATTCGTTTTTCAGACAGAGACAAAGCATGAACGGGGAGGGTCAGGGAGAGGGAGACAGAATCTGAAACAGGCTCCAGGCTCTGAGCTGTCAGCACAGAGCCCGACGCGGGGCTCGAACTCATGGACCGCGAGATCATGACCTGAGCCGAAGTCGGATGCCCAACCGACTGAGCCACCCAGGCGCCCCCAAAAAAATTTTAAAATGATTAAGTCTTATGTATCTAGGCAGGTGTTTTGTTTTGTTTTGATTTTAGTTAGAACATCAAATTCCCTACACCAGATAAAGTTGCAGGTATTTTTTGTTATGAATATAAGTAGAATAATTTAGGGGTAACTGATTATTCTTTGACTAATCCCTTTCTCTACCCACAGACTAAAAGTATCCCACTATTAGAATAGCATTTTCTCATAAGAAGATGAATAATTTAAATCATGTGACAGTAAATTGTATCCATTAAACTGAATTCATGAGTCAGGGGTTGGAAAGTTTATGTCATGATGTATTTCAAATGTAAAAGCAAAATTGTCAAAAATGTAGTCTTCACATAATTCAGGATCCACCTGGTTAGGCATTTTCTTATTTTGCATCTGTGTAAAGACTGTCCTAGAAAATTCTCATACATGCACTTCTTGTAAATTGGGGGTAAAAGGAAATAGAAAAGAGGAAGAAGAAAAAACAAAACAAAACCCTGTGCTCTTACTAAACAAACGATTGCTTTGGTGGTTTGTCCTGGCCAGGATCTGCTAATAAGAAAAGCAGAGTTTATAAATTTTCTCTCTTCCATAAGGCTCTTTCTTTTTGAGGAAGGGATACAGCCTTGACGACACCACCTCTGTGTTCGTGATCAGGTTTCTGGACATTTCTGCTCCCAGTGCGGTTGAGTCCAGGACCTGGCCATTCTGGTTTCTTTGTTACAGTAATTATTTCATTAAAATACTGTGGCAAAAGCTGTAAGCGAAAGGACCTCGAGGGAAAACTACCTGGAGGGAAAACTGAGCTGCTTGCCTTGGAAAGAGTTAATAGAGTTAAAAGGTGTGCTAGAAACAGACTTGTTAGCCAGTGAGGTGTGTTCCAGGCTGGGGGAAAACAGAAGAATTCCAGGATTCTGCTCTCAGCTCACTTGTCCAGTGTCTTGAAACCCTCCCCATCACAGGATGTGGTCTGGATGAAAAAGAACTTTTGGAACTTGAGCTAGTGGACCCTTTGTCTAAGAAAAGACCTTTGCCTTACATGAAGAAATGGACGGATGTATATCTTTAAACTTCTGTGTGTTTAGTGATTTATTGCTTTAACTGAACTGCTCAGCTGACCAGCTAATTGGTTCTGATAATGTGGCGTGAGGGCTTCTCAATAGCTTCCCTGACTCACCTGCTGAGACTCTGATTCCGTAGGATCAAGTGTAACAAGCCCTTTGAGGAGACTAGGGACAAAAGCAGTTAATGTGATCAATTTGGGGGTCCTGTCCTGCCTTCTGTTCCTCCCTCCTCTCCCTGGAGTCCTCAGGAATTGTAAGGTCAGTGATATACTAGGAAAGTAACATTTTCTAACACGTGAGAGTTGTCACAACCCATCACACCTATTATATTTCTTTATTATTGACATCATTATCCACAAAGTGGGAGGTCCCCCCCCCCCGCCCCCGCAAATATTAGGAAGTACTCTTCCAAGGGGTAGGGGGAAACAAAGCACCCTGGTACCTCGAGAACTAGAAGATTATCAAATTGTGTTTCTTTGAGACCATTTAATTCTTCTCTGGGACTAGTCCATTTATTTTCAAACGTAGTAGCTCTTTGCATGTCTGTGGTTAGTTGCACGTAAAGTGAATGTCCTACCGATTTTTAAGGTGCAAGCCAGCTCCATGTGGGAAGGAATCGTTCGTCTATATCGCATTGCCTGCTACTTTGAGTGCAGCAAGTTTCATCTCAACAAGGAATTTGAGATCTTCAATCAAAAATAGCAGTCTTTATTAATCTAATATGCTGTCTCTGTTGAGTGGGTTGTTTTGGGGGAACATTTGATAAGCATCTGGTAAATTTCTTTCCCCGTGTGGGCTGTCGCCTTGGTGACACACAACCCACGAGGTGGTTATATTTTAGAACAGTTTCATAATGCTGGACAGTTCTTTCACTGTATTTTTGAGTTTTCAGATCTTTAATTTTGTGAACATGTTAAGCAGTCCAACTCTGCACCTGTTAAGTTTTTTTATTTTTTCATCTTGGGGTTGAATTAAGCCACCTCTGCAGCACACCTCTGGGATATTGTGGGCTTGGATTGCAGGCTTCCCTGAAAGCCTGCATTTAGTGGGAAGACTGCAGAAAGAGGAATTTGTCACTGGCAAGGTCTTCACTGAATGGAAGATGAATTTGGGCTTTCTAATAGCTGTTGATATTAAACCCTAGGCTTAAATTGCATGTGACCTTGGTGATACTTGTCCTAAAATTAATCGGTGAGCTAGATCAAGATATTGTACTCAATAAAAGGAGAGATTAACCTGGCTGAATACGTGCCAACCTTTTGGTCGTCTGATCCATAAGCTTGTGTATTTAGAGTCTGAAGGCAGTCTAATGTTTTCTACTGGTAGGAAGGTACAGGAGCTGAGATTTATTTTGTTCTTCGTCTTTATATTACGGCAGCTTTCAATTTAATTTTATCTGGAGAGGAAAACAGAAAAATCGAAACGAATTTCCCACCAAAAGCAGCCAGCATTTCTTCAAGAAGGGCTGGTCCAGATCAGGGGCAGCAAATGTGCAGATGAGTCTGGGACCCCTTGTTCTACAGGAGGGCTGGGCGGCGGGGGGAGCGGGGGCGGCTGGCAGTCCTCTGGGGTATGTCAGCTTGAGACCCAGCCCGAAGTGTCTCCCACCAGCCATGGACACTTTGATCATCAGGAAGATTACAAACTGCAATTGATTGAAACACACAAAAAATACAAATCCTGGGGGCGCCTGGGTGGCTCAGTGGGTTGGGCGTCTGATTCTTTCTTTTCTTTTTTAAATTCAAGCTAGTTAACATACAGTGTAGTCTTGGTTTCAGGGGTAAAACCCAGTGATTGATCTCTTACCTATGACACCCAGTGCTCATCCTGAAAAGTACCTTAATCCCTTAATGCCTGTCACCCATTTACCACCACCCCCCCACAACCCTTAGTTTGTTCTCTGTGCTTGAGAGTCTCTTATTGGGGTGCCTGGGTGGCTCAGTCGGTTGCGTGTCTGACTTTAGTTCAGGGCACGGTCTCACAGTTTGTGTGTTCAAGCCTTGCGTTGGGCTCTGTGCTGACAGCTTGGAGCCTGGAGCCTGCTTGGGATTCTGTGTCTCCCTCTCTCTCTGCCTCTCTCCCACTTGGGCTCTGTCTGTCCTTTTCTCTCTCAAAAATAAATAAAAACAAACAAAAAGAGTCCCTTAGGGTTTGTCTCTCTCTCTGTTTTTATCTTGTTTTTCCTTCCCTTCCCCTATGTTCATCTGTTGCGTTTCTCAAATTCGACATACAAGTGAAATCATACGATACGTCTTTGACTTACTTCGTTTAGCATAATACCCTCCAGTTCCATCCACGGTGTCGTAAATGACAAGATTTCATTTTTTCATCGCCGAGTAGTAATCCATTGTGTATATACATCACATTTTCTTAATCCATTCATCAGTCAGTGGACATTTGAGCTCTTTCCATACTTTGGCTATTGTTGATAGTGCTGCCATAAACACTGGGGTGCATGTACCCCTTCAAATCAGTTTTTGGAAAAGAATTTGGATACATTTCTAGTGTAAATTGCTGGGTTGTAGGATAGTTCTATTTTTAATTTTCATACTGTTTTCCAGAGTGGCTGCACCAGTTTGCATTCCCACCAACGGTGCCAAAAGGTTCTCCTTTCTCCATGTCCTCGCCAACATTTGTTGTTTCCTGCGTTGTTGATTTTAGCCATTCTGGTAGGTGTGAGGTGGTATCTCCTTGTGGTTTTGATTTGTATTTCCCTGATGATGAGTGATGTTGAGCATCTTGGGTGGGCGTCCGGCTCTTGATTTCAACTTAGGTCATGATCTCACAGTTCGTGAATCTGAGCCCCGTGTGTCGGGCTCTGCACTGACATTGTGGCGCCTCCTTGGGATTCTCTCTTCCTTCTCTGCCCCTCTCTTGCTCTCTCTCTGTCTCTGCCCCCCCCCCCATAAACAAACTTAAAAAAAAAACAACCTGTTACATAATGATGATGCTCCCCCATAGTCATTTTCAGAGGTTGCTTGGGCATTAATTCAGTCTTGTCAAAGTTGGGCTTAAAGCAGGGGTGGGGGATGGTGGAAACAGTTATAAAGGATTTCAGATACTCAGCCAGACAAGGCAGAAGCTCATTATAAGAGGAATTCAAGCCAACACATGCAGAAGTTGAAATTAGAATATTGTTAATTTTAGTAAGGGTGCTTAAATTAGAATATTGTTAATTTTAGTAAGGGTGATGATGGCATTGTACTTAAGTTGTAAAGTTCTTCCCCATAAAAGATTCATATTAAAGCTTTTAAGGGTGAAATGGTAGGATGCCTGAAATTTACTTTAAAATACTTCAGGGGAAGAAGAAACTTCAGGAAAAAAAAGGGAGGAATATCTCGAAGCAGGATTGACAAATGTCACTAACTGTTGAACCCTGGAGAATGTGCACGGATTCTTTATTCTCTCTCTCCTTTTCCTTTGTGTTTGAAAATATCCTCGGTAAAAAGGTAAACAATAATAGAAATCTAGATGACTCCTGGTACTTGAAAATGGAGAAATGATAGACCAGTTCTATGCAGTGGACAGATGCTACGGCATAATTCAGGGCATAATCCTGTAGAAAACACACTTGGGAGACAGAATATCCTGACCCTTAACCTCATGGCTCTGCAGTTACTGACCCTCTCAAGACTCTGATGGTCTCTTAAACCTCCCCGAGATGGTATTTCTTTCCCAAGTAAAATGGGGGCAAATCCCCCCCCCCCAACCCCAGTTGGAGGATTAAATGGAGATAATGCATGGAGAGAAGGTGGCACAATGTCAAGCGTGCAGTAAGTGCTCCATAAATGTTAGTAAGTACTGTTGAAACATGCAGGGTGCTGACAGAGTGGTTTTCACATCACCAGTATCTTCAAGTTCACCTATATTGGGATTTATTTTATTATTATTTTTTTTTAATTTTAATTTTTTTTTTTTTTTTTTTTTTTTTTTTTTTTTTTTTTTTTTTTTTTGTGCCTTTTGCACTCTTAAGCCTTCTTCTTATTTGAAGAGCAACTATGGTGTCTGTTCAGGGCTGCAGTACAAGGGGCCTGGCGCCCCCTGAAGTTGGGCAGTGTGATACTCACAAGGCCTGCCTACACTTGGGGTCATGGGGACAGACTGTTCTGGTTACTGTCTCCCCAGAACCCCTCAATAGAGGTGCTTCATAAGTATTTCTTGAATGAATGAACGAACGAATGAATGAACGAACAAACCAACCAACCACTCAACCAACCAAGCAGCCATCGTGTTGGAGCATTTCGTTGTGGCTGTTACGAGCTATACTCGAGGTACTGAAGTTTGAGTGTTTTTTAAAAATAGACCTGTAAATTCTAGTGGCTTCAGGGCTGTCCTATCGTGACACTGGGCCCCCCCTCACATTCTGACATGCTGTCCAAGAGGAAGAGGGCTGAATCTCAGCTGAAGAGGAAGGAGTTGTGTGAAGCCTGTCTGTCTCTAACATGTCTCCATGTGTGTTGCGTATCTCTCTGCAGTGAGGGGTGGTTTTGCTTCAGAGCCATCTGAGGTTTTCCACTGTACCCTATAGAAGTGTCTGCTTTGGAAAACATCCACTGGAAACTCAAAACTTTGACCTCACACTGGCTGGCAGGGCACTGGCAGTCCCCCGTCCTCGTTCCGGTACCTCTCGTTCGTGACCATTGCGTATGTCACCCAGAGGGGAGTTTATATCTGTTTTCTTCTAAACCGACTTTATTTTCTACCACACTTACCAACCCAAATTAAGAAATAATGGTCAGGGGCACCTGGGTGGCTCAGTCGGTTAAGTATCTGACTCCTGATTTCAGCTCAGGTCATGATCTCATGGTTTGTGGGATCGAACCTCTGCGCTCAGCACAGAGCCTGCTTGAGATTCATATTCATATATTCCCTCTCCTCCCCCCCCTCTCCCTCCCCCCCCCCCCCCCCTCCTCCCTCCCTCCCTCTCTCCCTCTCTCCCTCTCTCTCTCCCCCTCTCCCCCTCCCTCCCCCCTCTTGCTCGCTGTCCCCCTTTCGCTTTCTCAAAATAATAATAGCATGCATTTGAGGTAGCACGTGCCTGCTACAAGAGAGCTTCATGTATTAATGTGAGCATCGCAAGAGATAAAGGGGTCTTTACATTTCTTCTTGAACAAAGCATGTATAAAATACTTTGTTTTCTGTGTGTGTGTGTGTGTGTGTGTGTGTGTGTGTGTGTGTGTGTGCGTGCGTGGTGTGTGGTCCTTTCTTAAAATTTACTATTGAAGTATAGCTGACACATCGTGTCGTGTCAGTTTCTGGTGTGCCATGTAGTGATTTGACACTTGTGATGGCCCGTGAATAATCTATACGATTAGCATAGTCCCCGTCTGTCCCCACACCATGTTGTTACGATATTGTTGACTCTGTTCCTTATGCTATATTTCTCATCTCCGTGACTGACTTATTTTATAACTGGAAGTTTGTATCTCCTAATCCCCTTCCCCTAGTCTTGAAACAGCTTAATTTTCTAGAGCCTCTGCTCTTCCAGTTCTAATATCTAACAGGCTGTATTAACCCTTTTTTGTAAACTTAAATATGCTTGTAGTAAATCAAGCACTATGTCCAAGTAGAAAGAGGAAAGTTAAAAACATTCACAGGTTGCTGTTGTCAGTCTAGGGTGAACCTCCTTTCAGGCGGCTCTTGGGTAGACAGATGGGCAGAAAGAGCTGTATAATTGGGGTCCTGCTCTAAATGCTCCAATCCTGCATCTCGCTTTTCTTGGATTATGAGCAGAAAAAGAAACTGAAGTAACCCTGAGTACGTACTGAAAAATGTTCCCTTACCGCAGACCGATTATTTCCTGAAAAGATCTCTCTATGGTTAAGAAAAAGGATCGTGAGAACCATCAAGAGGTCGGCAGTAGTGTTTTCAGTTTCAGGTGTCTAGGCCCCTGCGAGCGTTTCCGAGTTCCGGTTCAGATTCAGCCACAGGCGCTGAGGCTGGAGTCAGTCTTACGGGACCTGGAGAGCTGGGCCATGTGTCGTCCAGAGTGACTGCCACTTGGGCCTGCTAAGCGTGGGGTGCACGTCCCCATGGGGAGGGCCCCTGGGCCTGTTCTGGCCAGCTCTCCCCGTTCTCCTCTGCCTCGCAAACGATGGAACAGGACTGGGCGTTTCCCCTCCCGTTTTCAGTTGGCGCGGTGGAAAGGAATATTAAGGAGGAAAGCGTCTTTTTCGGCATCTAATGCAGCATCAGAGGTGTGTTCCGGGAGGCACAGAAGTGTTGGAATCCAGGCCGTTGTCCCCACCACCACTGTCCACTGGAGAGTGCTGTAGGTGTGCCCTGGGTGGCCACTTAGAACTTACCAGTACTTCCTGATGTAAAAACAGCTGAATCCCCAAAGGGTATACAGTCGCAGCTTCAGTTGGCTCTTTCGGTGGCTGGTAGCTTACACTTCGCCCGTATGCATCCCGTGCAAGCCACCTTTGGATTATAGCCTGTGCTGCTCTCTTCTGGGACTTTCTAACATGCAGGAGAAGTGATTTCTACCTGATTTAGACCCTAGGAGAGTAAGATTTCTTTAGATCTGCTTTACGCTGAGACGGAAGCGGTGGCACTTAGCTGTATGCTGGAACCCCCCGGAGAGCTTGGGAAAACCCGCCCGGGCCCCTCCTGGAGGGTTCGGCTGGTCCGGAGTTGGTCTGGGCACTGTCCGCATCAACACCCCCCTCCCTCGGGACTGTCAGGTCCGGCCGAAGTCATGATCCTTCAACGGCACGCTAGAATTACGTGCCTCATTGGACGCCAGTGCCTTTCCAGGGGTCCCTTTGCAGACCTGTGCCCACAGCGGTGCCTCGGGTGAGGACGGAAATCCTGCTTCGGCATGAGCCTCCGATCCGGCTTGAGACCCCCACAGACGCTGTCTCAGAGGACTTCATCAAGGGAGCCTGTCTCCATAAAGGATTTGGGGCATTTGTTGCTTGATGTACACAGCTTTTTTTTTTTTTTTTTTTTCTTTTAATCCCCTCCATATTTTGTTACCCATCTTATTTGCTGGGCCTGGCCTCAAGAGACTGGCTTTTGGGGGGTGGGAAGGACCTCTGGTGCCGCCAGCAGCCTTGGACTGGTGGCCCACGTGTGCTAGGTGCTTGGCACGCTAGAGACGACAGGGTCCCTTCTGTGTTAGTATTCCAGTGGGGGAGGCTGTGAACAGGGAGACGATACTTGCTGACTGCAGCTTGTGGCAGGGAAGAGGTGGGTGCTGTGACTGAGGACGTAGCGCCGACCCGGCCTCCCCGTGAGGAGCCGGTGGGAAAAGCAGACCTGAGCTCCAGAGGCGGTGGAAGGAAGGGCTGGGGGTGCTCTTGGAACTGCCCGGGAAGACAGGTGGGGGGACCAGGCCCCCCCACCGTAGTCAGGGCATGCTCCGTTCCGTTCCATTTACGTCACCTGGGTTTATGTGATGAGAGAAGTGTTCTCCTCTCCGTTCTCCAGACCTAACTCTGGGCCCGGCAGATAATAGTTGCTCAGTAAATGTTTATTGACCAAAGAATTAAGACTGAGTCAGAATGATGGCCAGTGGGCGGGGAGCCAGAGGTCCCTGACCATGGCCTTGAACACCTGCCGGTTCTCAGCTGGCAGATGAGATGGGTTGGGGGGTGGGGTGTAAAGAAACTCCCCAGCAGTTTGTTGATTTACAACTAAACATTGAATCTTGAGGTAACTGTAGATTCACAAGCGGTTGTCAGAAGGAACAGGGATCCTCTGTGTCCCTCACCCACTCCCCCCAGTGGGAGCACCCATCCCCATGAGCCCCCTTCCCACGGCCGTCCCCCAGCCACTCACCTGTCTCTGTCTCTGTGACTCTGGCGTTTCGAAAGTGACGTATACCCCGAATCCTAGAGTGTCCGACCCTTTGGGCTCAGCATGATTCCCTGGAGCGTCATCCAAGTTGCCACGCGTGTCAGGCTTTGTCCTTGTTAAGGCTGAATGTTCTGTGGCCTGGACGCTGTGCGCTTTGTGCAGCCACCCACCGCGGAGCGACAGCTGCGTTGCCTTGGGTCCTCGGCTGTTCCAAATAAAGCCATTTTGAACGTTCACGTGCAGGTTTTGTGTGAACATGTTTTCATTTCCCCCGGGGCGAATGCCCAGGGGTACAATTTCTGGGTCGAGTCGTCGTTGCATGTTTAGTTTTAAAAGAAATTGCTGAGCTCTTTTCCAGAGTGGCCATACAGTGGTTTGTGTGTGTGTGTTCTTTGCAGTGGCTTAACAATCGAAGGAAAGACTCTTCTACAGGATCGGGATACAACTGCACAGGGCAGGGAGCTGCTGCGTGGCGGGAGGTGGTGGCCCTTCCGGAACCCCGTTTACACCAGGGCCCCAGACTCTCCAGCGGCAAGAGATGAGAGTATTGGTGCTGCACTGATTTTGTAGTGTTGAGCTAGAGGCTCAATTTTCTATCTTAATTTAAATTCCATTTTAAGCGGAGAGGAATCTTTAGGGCCCCTGGGCGCAGCTCCTGGGTGCGGGAGATCCGGATTCTGTGTCTGCTGTAGGGAGCCCCCCCGGCCCGGGTCCAGGGCTGCCGCTGTGTTCTCTCCCTTCACCTTCACCTTCACCTTCACCTTCACCTTCACCTTCACCTTCA
>NW_026057586.1:84606539-84681156 GCF_023721935.1 Panthera uncia | reverse complement strand
CTTCACCTTCACCTTCACCTTCACCTTCACCTTCACCTTCACCTTCATGGAGGGGGTGCACGTGCCTCGCGGAGCTGGACTGACGCCTTGGCTGGGCGTGGCCAGGACGGAGGCAGCCCAGTGGGAAATCTGCACCCAGACTCTCAACAGGAAGGAAGTGCAGACGTGCGGCGAAAATAGCCTGGGTGGGGTAGCAGCAAATATCAAGGGGAAAACGAGATAAGTGGAGTCGTGTCTCAGTAGAGCTGCGAGAAAACAAAAACAAAAACGCGGCTCGATGGGGAAGGACTCTGCCCTGCGGGAACTCCAGCTCCAGACAGGTTGCTGTGGGTGGGTGGCGGCGGCCGAGGCGTGTCACTTGCCAGTCCCGGGGGTGCCCCATGGGTGTGGGTTTGGGGGTTTCCTTTAAATAACGTGGCTTGCTAAGTCTTCCTGGGAGCTCTTTGTCCTCAGGCCTTCCATCTCCTCATCAGCCCTGGGGTCTGGGCACGTGGGCTTCTCTACCTCCCAAATGGCGCCTTGGCCCAGCTTTGGGTCTGGAGCTGGGGGCTGGGAGGACTCTGGCCTCCCCCTCAGTCGAGGAGGAGCAGGAGGTGGGCGTGGGAGAGAGAACAGGGTCATGGCAAACAGAATTCTTTCCCAGGGGGTGTCGGGCTTTCGTGTTTGATCCCTAAGCCTGACGACTGAGCCTGAATTGACCCCGTGCCAGCTGGTCCTCCTCTGTTAAAAGTGATTCTTCGACTTCCGCTGGAGCAGCAGAAACAGGTTTTGAACAAATCTAGCCCTAAATCTTCACAGCTGTTTATTCTTGGAAGCACAATGGCGGCAGTAAGGGATTCCAGTCACAGCACGGCTATTGAAGCAAAAGGCCTCGACGAGTCACAAGACAAAGCCTGTCTGCAAATCGTTGGAAAGGAAGTGGCTTTGCTCTTTAAGAACAGGGAGCTGTGTCCAAACTAGAAACCCAGAGGGGCTGGAGTCCGGGCTGGGAGCGGCCCCACATGTGGTCCCAGCCTGGCGAGCAGCCAGACGGAAGCAGATGTGGTGGCTGCTGAGGGTGGGGCACAGGAACCTCGGGGGACTGGTCCGGGAACTAATACTTGCTTCTCACCATCCTGTGTTCCTTGCAGACGCAGAATGTTCAGCTTAACAAAGAAATGACGCTCGCCAGCAACCGGAGCCTGGCAGAAGGAAACCTTCTGTACCAGCCTCAGCTGGACGCCCTGAAAGCACGTTTGACCCAGAAATACCAGGAACTCCAGGTTCTCTTTGAAGCCTATCAGATAAAGAAGACCAAATTAGGTAACTTTTTCAGGGTGATCCTCCAAGAATAAAGAGTTGAGGGAAGGACACATTTTCAAGCCGTTAGATTACCAGGAAAGAAGTGTTATTATGGAAAAGTTTCAGATTAAGACCATGGTTAATGCCACAAAGAAAAAGTTTATGTATGGAATCATTTCACCTGTTTAGAAAAGAGACTTAACCACTCACAAATTCATTTTTTTAATGTTTATTTTTGAGAGAGTATGATTAGAGGAGGGGCAGAGAGAGGAAGACAAAGAATCTGAAGCAGGCTCGAAGCTCTGACCTGTCAGCACAGAGAGCCTGACACAGGGCTTGAACTCACACACTGTGAGATCATGACCTGAGCTGAATTTGGAGGCTTAACTGAGCCACCAGGTGCCCCGAGACGTAACCACTTTTTAAACAAAATTTCACCTTCTCCAAACAGTGCAGAAAAGGGTAACTTTCTTATTCAACAAACGTTTTATCCTGTGGAGTTAGGTCCTCAAAGATAGTGTTGACAAATATCCATCATGGGAACTTTTGATTCTCTCTTAAAAATAAACATTAAAAAAAAAAAAAAAGGTAACCGGGGGAGGGGCAGAGAGTGGGACTTGAACCCACGAAACCGTGAGATCATGACCTGAGCCAAAGTCAGACACTTAACTGACTGAGCCACCCAGGCACCCCAGGAACATTTCATTAAAAATTTTTTTTGTTGTTAATGTTCACTTTTGAGAGCGAGACAGAGCATGAGCAGGGGAGGGGCAGAGAGAGAGCAAGACACAGAATCTGAAGCAGGCTCCAGGCTCTGAGCTGTCAGCCCAGAGCCCCACGCGGGGCTCAAACTCACGAACCGCGTGATCACGACCTGAGCCGAAGTCGGACGCTCAACCGACTGAGCCGCCCAGACGCCCTGGAACATTTCATTTTAATGTCGTGCTTACACCGACAGTCGTTACGAAGAGCGGTAGGAACTCAGTGTCAAGTCCTAGGGCTTGAGGTGGCTTTCGAGGGGGCGGAGATAAAGAAAAGGTTAAAAACGCAGCCCTTCCGTGAGGTGGACACGTCCGATGCTGAGACTCGCGCGCCCTCCAGAGCCAGTCCTGGTGACATCCGGCGCTGCCCGGGAGCCCTTCCCTTGCCGGGAGGAATGTAGATGGGTTAAAACCACCTTGGGGGGAGAGTTGTTGGGCAAAACCTGCCTGAACGCAACGCGTGCTCACTCTGGGACACAGCCTGTCTGCCCCTGGGGCCGCCCCGGCAGTGGCGGACCTTCGTGTCTGTCCACGGGGACGAGAGTGTTCGTGTGTGGCTTTATTTATAGTAGCTGAGTTTGGGAGCCGTCTGGATTCCCGTGTCCAGAATGAAGGGAGAGTAAGTTAGGTCCACACGGTGGACGCCGAGAGGGGCGGGCGGTGGATGTCAGAGACACGGTGCCGAGTGGGAGGGACCGGCACGCGTGTGACCTGCGTACGTGAGGCTCCCAGCCAGGCCGAGCTTCCGCAGCGGGGCCGCCTCGGGGCGGCTCTGGGACTGGGCCCCCGGAGCCTTTGTGGATGTTCTACGTCCTGATCTGGGTGGTAGGTGGGGTTTATGCGTTTGTAAAAGCGCAGGTCACACGCTTCAGTTACGTACACCGTGTAAGTTCTCACTCAAACACGCAAAGGAAATCTGCGCGGGGTGACGAGTGGTGCGTCATGTTGCTGGGTCAGGGCCCCCTGTGGTCGGGATGGGGACACGGGGGGGTGCGGAGGAGGATGAGTGGCGTGGCCCCCAGTTTCCCCCTGCTTTTGTCCTGTGCGCTCCTCCTCTTGGATTTTAAGGCTTTGACTTTGAGCTTCCCGGAAAGCCAGTTCTTGGCGTGTGACTCTCCCAGTGCCTTTCCAGTTAAAGTGCTCGCTCTTTGGCAGGCGGGTGGCAAGGAGTCGGGGGGGGGGGGGTGTGAGTGGCTGGCTGTCCCTGCTCTCACACCTCTTGCTTCTTCCAGATAAACAGTCGAGCAGCGCTTCCTTGGAGACCCTGTTGGCGCTTCTTCAGGCAGAAGGAGCCAAGATTGAGGAAGACACTGAGGTAAGAGCCAGCTGGTGCCGGGTGGATGGGGGGGCAGTGCCCCGGGGCGTGGTGACCGGGGGGCCAGTTCCTCCGGGGGGGGGGCGAGTGCCACGCCTCCGTGGCCAGGAGAGTCTGGTTCTCAGGCCAGGGGTGCACACCCTACGGGGAGTCTGCGCCACGGCCGCCGGTGGCTCTGAATCGGGGGGCAGGGCAGAGCCTGGGAGACGCGGCCACTCGAGCACCGGAGGCCTGGGCCTCCCTAAGTGATAAGGTGATGAGTCAGGGTCAAAAGTCGTGCCGTGTAGCAAGCTGGGGTGGGTGGCAGGTTGCCAAGTTAGGCCACCAGGGGTGGCGGGGAGTAACCCCTGGGTTTCTTGGGTGGGGGCCCGGGTGGGGGTGAGCACGTCTCTGTCCTGCTGCCCCTGTAGGGGGTGTGTCTGTCAGGGCGCAACCAGTGGAAGGAAGGGACTCCGGCCGGCTTAGTGGGAAGGGGGCAAGTGGGTATGGTGGCTTCCTCTGCGCCGGGTGGACCCACAGGTCAGGGCTGCTGAGAGGCCCCCTTGATCTGAGGCTGGCTCTCCGTGAGGCCGTCCAGCTTGTGGGGTGGGGCGGGTGGTCAGGGCCAGCCCACCTCTGTCCCCTTCTCTCTGTGGGAGCTTGGGGGGCTCCTCGGAGGTCAGCCAGGGTCTGCCCCGTGGAGCACGTGGCAGATGGGATCGAGGGGGAGGGGGTACAGGTGATGGAAGCTGGGTGGGGTGGTGGTGAAGGGAGTTCCTTCCCCAAGGGCTGAACCGTCCTTCAACGAGTTTCTCCTGCTTCTTTCAGAACATGGCAGAGAAGTTTCTCGATGGAGAGCTTCCTCTGGACTCCTTCATCGATGTCTATCAGAGCAAGCGGAAACTGGCCCACACACGAAGAGTGAAAATCGAGAAGCTCCAGGAGCTGGTGCTGAAGGGACAGAGACTGCCACAGGCCTCGGTGCCCGCCCCGCTGCCACCCAGGGTGCCCGAGCCAGTGCCCGCTGCCCCCCTGCCCTACCCTACCTCAGAAGCCAGCGGGCCCCCCTCTGTGCTACCTCGGCGCATCCCCCCGCCGCCTCCCCCGGTGCCTGCAGGACGCTTGGCCACACCGTTCGCCGCCGCCATGGGCTCAGGACAGGCCTTTCCGTACCCTGGATCGCAGTGTCCTCCCCTGCCCCCCCGCGTGGGCCTCCCCGGCCAGCAAGGATTCTCCGCACAGTTCGTGTCTCCGTACCCGCCCGCTCTCCCCCAGAGACCCCCGCCCCGGCTGCCTCCACACCAGCCGGGCTTCATCCTCCAGTGAGTGGCCCCGTCCCTCCGGGGAGCCTGCACCTGCTGGCCAGGGCTCGGCACACACAGGCTGCGAGGACCGGGGGGCTGTGGCCCTGCGCCAGCGCCCCCGTTTGTAGAACTGTAGGTCAGTGGTAAGTAGACGTAGACCCCGGTTTTGCACCCAGGTGGTCGTGCGTGCAGGGCCTCAGCCTGGCATCCCCGCGGCCGCACCGGCTTGTGTTCTCGGTAGGATTTCTAAGTCTCCTAGTGTTGATGGACTCCTAAGTCTGGGGGGGGGGAAGCCTCCCTCCCTTCCCACTTAAAATCGTGTTCCTCCCGTTGCAGCTTTATTTCATAAGCTGCGTCATCGTTCCTGCTTTGTGCACAAAAGACAGTGCTGTGTGGCCCTGCCCGCCGCTGTCCCTGGTGAGGGTCTGTGAGGTGGGCTTGCCTGGAAGGTGCTTACTGAATCGGTGGGCTGGGGTGGCCAATCGTCCCTCCCCCCGAACCTGGATGCTTCAAAGCCACGTGCAGGGTTTGCACTCGGCCCCCTGCCAGGTCCGGAGGCTGGGCACGTTGCAGCCGGGCCGGGGAAGATTGGTCCGAGCCGGACTTTGCACAGCAGACCACGTCCTCGGCTCTTCCTCTCTCCCCCGCCTCGGGCCAGCCCCTGACGGTTTCTACGAAGAAATATTCCCCCCAGTATTTTTACTATGTCTGTAATTTTCCTGTTTTATATTGGGAAAGAAAACTTTTTTGACACAAGACCATTCAGGGAAACTTTATAAAAATGCGCGTTTTGAACAGATTGAGGTGCAGAAGCGAATGCGATTTCCTTTCTTACAAGCAGTGTATGGTCACACCTGTGGGTGCCTGTGCTGTGCCTTAGTTTCCCCTGGTGCCAATGAGGGGCCGTCCATGGCTCCCCCGCAGGCCCACAGGCTGGGCAGGCTGAGGGGTAGCTCTCACTACTGGCTCTGTGTTCCCAGAGGGGCTTGTCCAAGGTCGTCGTGTTGCAGGTGGAAGAATTCTGTCCCGTCTTGAACCAGGATACTCGTAGCCAATATTCTCTGCCTCTGATTGGGCCTCAGGGTGGGAGGGGGACAGAGGGAGTCCGGCAGCATGGCGTCACGCTTTGGAGAAAGCCAGCACCAGGATGGGCAGACGCTCTGGGAACTCCCCTGGCTCCTCCCGGCCCTCTGGGCTCTCGCCTGCCCTGGTGACAGACTGGAGGCAGTGCTCAAACGGGGTCTGTCGCAGCAGGCCAGAGGCGAGGCCACCAACCTGTGTCTTCAGTTAGCATATGGTTCTCCTGGACTGTCACAGCCGAATGGGCTGGGCGTGCCTGCCATGTTTTGCGAATCTGGAGATCAGGGCCCGCCCCTCCCCTCCCCCCCCCCCCCCCCCCCCCGTACCTCTGCTGCCTACCCCGAGGCCGGTGGGGGGACGCCCACAAGCCCACACGGGGTGGAGCCAAGGGCGTGAGCTCGGTGTCGATGTGGTGAAGGGCTGGCCTCACTCCAGGGCCAGGCCTGAGCTGGGGTTGTAAAGCTGTAGGACCCTTTTTAATAAACAGGATTAACAACAGTTCTGTCCTTTATTTATCCGGGGCTGTTCGTGATCTGTGTGGTTCTAGAGTATCACTGATCAGAATTCCGACCGCGAAGCTGCCTTGTGCGTCGAAGTTAAAAAGCCACCCACCATCCTTGAAGCGCCTGCCTTGACCAGGGTCCCTGGCACGGACAGGATAAAAGGCTCGATTGTTTCCCACCTCCTGCCCTTCACTCGTGTTCACGAAAAGGCAGTGCACTGCTCCCGTGTCACAGGGTGGCTACACTGCGGCCGTGGTTGCCCTCTGGGCTTGGTCGCTCCCTGGCCCTGACCGCACGGTCACCGGCACAGACTGCATCGCCGAGGGAAGTGATGGACATTCTTGACTTGTTGCAAATAAGTGATAGAATCGAGTGGGTGACATTTCGTCCTGGAGAAGAGGACCCCTCCCACCACCCCAGACTGACTTGCTCCCCTCTTGAGGCTGGAGAGACCCTGTCGGTCCCCTCTGTACCCCCTGGGTGGGACCGTGGACCAGGGCCTGGGCATCCGGGAAGGACCTTCCTCGTTGCACTGGTCGGAAGGCGAGCACGGAGAACACCCCCGTGAAGCCCTCCTACGGGATGCCATTGCCTGCACGTCACTGCACGGGGAGGACGTGCCCGAGGCACCGCTGGGGCTTTCCCGGGACGAGGAGGAAAGCCTTTCCGGAGACATCCGTGTGCTTGCTTGAGAATTTGTGGCAGATAGGGAGCTTACAGCCACACTTGGTGAGGACACTGGCTCCCTTCTCCGGGCCCCCCGTGCTTGTGAGGTCGTCAGGGAGGCCCGGCGGTAGGGGGCGTGGTGAGCTCAGACGCGGGGCTTCTTGTCTGGGGTCTCCAGTTAAAAGATTTGCTCACTGAGGGCAGACATGCTTTCAGAACCAGCTAACCTTTCTGGGGCTCGACTAAGCGGACTCGTGCCAGTTTTCACTGGTTGCGTGTGGTGGAGCCAGTCGTCTGCTTGCAAGTCTTTCCTGAAGCTGGTTTCCCTTAGAAACGAGAACCAGGCCCCGGTTCCATCGCCCTGTTTATGAAGTTTTCAAAGCACTTCACCCCACCCACACCGCATACTGGTCCGGAGGGGGACAGGGCCCCACTTCATGCTCTGGGAAACCCCGGGCACAGGGAGTGAGACTCTCCTCTGAGGCCACGTGCGGTGGAAGCCACCCAAGTTGATCTTTCTCTGCCCTGACCTGCATGGTCTTTGTTCCACAAATGCCGGTGGCCTGCGGGGGAAGGGGGCGCGCTGTGGGCCGCGTGCCAAGGCAAGGCCGCCTGGCCGGGAGCCCTTGGCGGGGGCGCCCCCGCGGAAAGCGGGTGTCTGCACAGCCAGCTGTGCTCTTGGGAACCCAGAGGCCTGTTAGGCTCTCTCAATACGAGGCTGTGTGTGGCCACGCCGGTTCAGTCCGGACCAGATAGGAGTCCGCGTGCCCACCGCCAAGCCCCGGTGTGGGCTGTTCTTAACTGCGGGGACTCAGTGGTCACTCCTCCCCCTTCCCAAAGAAGCGTGGCTTCTGACAGGGGAGGGGGAGGGGGTGTGTGTGGACAAGAACCCAGGGGACTTGGGGTGGCAGTAGAGGCCAGGGAGGAAAGGCCCAAGCCGCGACTCACCACGGAGGTGTCCGTCCTACGGCCGCAAGTCACGGACTTCCCAGGAAACGAGCCAGGCGGAACCAGAAGCAGCTGTACAAGCTCTTCCGTAGTTCCAAGTGCCCTGTTACCTGCGGCAACTAAGTGGGTCCCTGCCCTGCGGTGCACGTCCCGGCCCTGGAGAAATGACAGCCCAGGCGCGGCCCCTCATGGTAGGGCAGTGACGACAGTCCAAGTGCATTTTATTGCCAGTCTGACTCTTCAACACAAGGAAAGACTAAAGGCAAAGCAGAAGAGCTGGTTCCTTGTGCTCATGTCCAGACCGTGGCTGGTACCGGAGCACCCTGCGGTGGGGGGGGGGGGGGGGGGGGCCGGCGGCCCTTTTCCCCCCACCCCCCCCGGGGGGGGGGGGAGGGGGCAGGGGCCCAAGGAACACACGTTCTTGCAAATCCTCCTCCCATTGGGGTCAGGGCAGGCCCACGGTGAAGCGGGGCTGCGGCCAGGCTGCCGGGCGGCCCCTTCCTGTGGGGCACAAAGGTGCCCTTGATCTGGAGGACGGCAGGCAGGCGTCCTAGTTCTCGGGCTTTTTGTGGCTGAGCTGGGGAGGCCTTCGAGAGGGCTGGCCATCACCTCATGAGGAGGGGAGGGGAGGGAAGGAGGCAGGGGGGAGGTGGGGGCGGCAGAGGGGAACAGGCAGAACGGGGCCTCCAGGGCAGGAGCAGCCAGATCAGGGTCGTGAAGGACAGGACACGGGAGGGTCACCATAGATTCCGGCGGAACAAACTCCCGGAGTGACCGCGCAGCACCTGTGCCCGCCGGGCCCGCATCTCCCCAAAGGTCCTGTCCTCCACACTCCCGTCCCCGATGCCTTGGAGCGAGGCCCAAGGAGAAAGGGCAATGCTAGGCCGCTCTGGAGCAGTCTGCTTTGCTCGAGGCCACCCCAGCCCCATCGCCATGGACTCAGTGCCCGAAAGCTCCAAGTAGCTACCACATCTTGCCTACGTCCCCAACAGCCAGCATGGACTGGCCGTTCATCGCTAACCTCAGACCTTGAGTTCAAAAGGCAGGGGAGGTCCTACCCAAAGTCCCTCTCCTGGGGCCCTGCTTCTCAGGGTGAATACAAACTCACGAAGGAAAGCTTGAACTCAGAATGTTACAAACGTTCCATGTGTTTCCTGAAGACGTTGTGGCTCGGGCCTGCTAGATCCTGGCTGCGCTCACGAGTGCCTGTTGCAGACGGAGAACCGGCCCCTGATCCTTTGGGTTCAGCGAGGGCTGGGGACCTCGGGGACACTGATCCGGTCCGTGGGGTGGGGGAACACACCCCGTGGAGGCTCCGCAGCCGAGATGGGGCGGCCACCCAAGGCCCAGGCCTGCCTGCTGGCCCCCTCGGGAGCCTAGTAGTTCACGAGCTGAGCCGGGTAGATGCCATCCTTCTTGTCCAGCTGCAGGAGTCAAAGTTGAGGGGCTCAGCGAACGTGGCTGGGCCCCCACGCACCCTACCTCCCCTCGGCCCCCTGCAGCCTTCCCACCCCCACCATCCTCCCCGTGTTGCTGGAGCAGCGTTTCTGCCCCGAGTCCCACAGACTGGGGAGCAGAGACAGGGACGGCGCCCCCGGGGCCCCTCCCCGCCCCAGTGCCGGCGCTCAGCACCTGCTGGTCCTGCCGGGCTGCCACACTGGGCTTCTGGGCTAGCGGTGGCTTCCTGGAGGTCCCACCACGGGGGGCAGCACTGGGTCGGCTGGGCTCCTCCTCGCTCAGTGTCCCCACGCCGCCAGCCAGCACGTAGTGCTGCTTCCGCAGCTCCCCCAGCCGCATACGCTCCGCCTCCAGCGTCTTCTCCAGCTCCAGGACACGAACCTGCAGCCCCACGTGCCCGCTCAGCACAGCCGTGTGGCCCGCCCCGCCCGCCCGCCCTCCCAGAGCCGGGCCCTCGAGGAGGAGCGGGAGGCACGGAGGCCAGCCGCAGGCACCCACCTGGGTCTCCATCTCCTGCTTCTTCAGCTTGATGAGGGACAGGCCGGAGAAGTCCATGGTGTCTGTGGCCAGAACGGGACGGGGTTAGTGCCTCTGCGCCCGCCCCCACCCCGGCTGCGGCCAGGGCCCGGGCTCACCTCTTTCTTCGATCTGCTCCTGGCCTGATCTGGTGGAGGCCACCACGTTGGCGGCCATCTCGTTGACGGTGCGGGAGCACTCCTGCAGGCGGCTCAGGTGCGGGCTGTGTTTGTCTGCCTTCACCTGGGGGGGCGCGGGGGCAGGTCAGCCTCACCCCTAGCGCGTGGGGCCCGTCTGCCACAGCCCAGACCTGAGAGGCCTCCGCGCGTGAAGCCTCACCTTGGAGGCCGCCACCAGCTGGGCCGTGCTGGCTGCGATCTCGTGGGAACAGACGATGAGCTCTTCGTACTTGCCCGTGTGGAGCACCACCCTGTCGGCCGACTCCCTGCGGGCAGAGCCGGGCGGGGCCTGGGTCTCTGACCCTCGGGGCCCCGGGCCGCCTCCACGCTCCCTCCCCAGACCCTGTGCACCGAACGCCCTGCCGCCCCCCACCTAGGGCGACATACACCAGCTGCGTGGCTCCCCAGCCCACGGCCTTGGAGGCGGAGATGAGGCCTTCGGTCCACCTGGAGTTCTTGGCATAAAATTCCTGCTGCGTGGCTGCCCCCTAGCGACAACGGGAGGGCAAGGCAGGGCGGGGGGGACCAGTCAGTGACGGTGCAGGTGGAAACAGAGCCCCACGTGGGGCCCCTCTGCCTTCACCTCAGCCACGAGGGTACGTCCCTGGGCCGTGGCGGGATTCAGGCGTGAACCCCGGGCACACGGTGCGCATCACTGGGTGGGGGCAGGGTGTCAGATCCCTGCACGCTCCGGGAAGCTCGTGCCTGAAGGAGCCCTGAGGTCAGCTGAAGCCCCGGGTGGAGTGATCCGGAGGGCTCTGAGCTCATGCCCCCTTCGGGAATCGGGCCCGCTCACCCTGCCGCCCTCCACGATTTCCTTCTGCAGGCTGGTGGACGTCGTCACCAAGAGCCGGATGGCCTGCCAAGACCAAAACACGTGTCACTCTTGGGGTGGTCTTCCCAGGCACGCAGCCCACTCTGGGGTCGCAGTCAGCCACTCACCTTCATCAGGTCTGTGCACGAATTGAGGATCCTGAGGCGAGCAGGGCGGTGCGGGGGCAGGGGCGGGAGAGAGAGAGAGAGAGAGAGAGAGAGAGAGGAATCTACAGCGTGACCCTGGAGAGCCTGCCCTCCGTGTGGACCACCACGGGGCCCGACACGGCTGTTCAGCAGGCCGGGCTGCACTTGTTCCCGGTCCCTTGTGGAGAGCTAGGCAGGCAGGACAGAACGCCCCGGGGTCTGGGGGGCTCGGGAGTGAAGTGGGGCTCACCTCTCGTTCACCTCTAGCTTCACCCCGGAGCTGGCATGGCGGGCCTGGTTCATCACGTCCTACAGCCGGTGACAGAGGTCAGCGGGCTGAGAGGGCGGTGTGAGAGGAAGGGGGATGCGGTGCCGGACCAGCCCCCCGCCCCCCAAACGGCCGCGGAGCCGTCCACCCCGTGCACGGGAGCGCAGAGGCGGGCAGAGCCCGCACTCGGCCCAGCGCAGCCCCCGGGGCTCCTGCAGAAACCGGGGGAGCCCCCGCGCCCCAGGCCTCACCTCGATCCTCCGCACGGCGTCTTCGATGGCCGCGGACGTGGCCGCCATCTCCTTGTCCACCACGGCCCCGAGCTCCTCCCGACGCACGTCCAGGCTCTTGGGCTTCAGCTCCTGGGGAAGAGGCATCTCGGAGTCAGGCGGGGCGGACTGGAGTCCCGGCAACCCCGGGGAGCCCGGGAGAGGCCGGAGGGGCGCCCTGTCCCTGCCCCGCGTCCTGCAGCTGCCAGCGCCACACACGAGCACCGGTTCGGCCCGAAGTAAAGGCGGGTGCGGGAAGGTGGGGCCCCGAGCCTCACCCCAGCGTCCTCACCCCCGCGGACCCCCACCCGGCGCCGCGGCCACACGCCTCACCTGGCCCAGCTGAAGGATGCCCCGCAGCGGGGTCCGCACCAGGCCGGGCTGGGCCTGCTGCAGGGTCTGCTGCTGCTGCAGCCGCCCCACGAGCTCCAGAGCCCGGGCCCCGCACTCCCGGCACGTGTCGATCAGGCCTGGGCGGGGAGAGGTCCGTCAGGGGCCGGCACCCGGGAGCCCCGGAAGATGCCCCCGCGCCGGGTCCAACGCCAGGACCGGTGGGTGTGTAGGCCCCCGCCTTCCCTGGGTCCACACGGGCCCCAGGTGGGAGTCAAGCCCGGGGCCCACTTACGGTCGGCAGGGTCGGTGGGTGCCAGGTGGGAGGTGGCACCGCCGTTGACGATGGTGTCTGCGGCCACGTGGGAGAAGTGGGTCAGGGCCGCCACCAGCACAGAGGCGTCTGTGGGGGAAGGAGAAACGGAACCCTCACGCCACTGCCACAGAGCGAGGCCGGGCCGGGCAGGCCGCTCACGTCCTCTGCCCACAAGCCTAACGGGCACCAGGGCCCGGAGAAGAAGCAGGCTCAGGGGGGTGGGAGGTATGGGGGGGGAGAAGAGGAAGGTCACGGGGAAGAAGAGCCTACGCCACGTCGAGCGGCTAGACAGCAGCCAAGCCGGGAACAAAGCTAGGTCTGGGTGATCCCAGGCTCCCCGGCAGGCAGGGCTGGGCTCCCGGTGGGCGTGTGCAGGGGGCACGGCTCTGGGAAGCTCCCCGGTGGCAGGAGGCAGCCATGGCCGGTGGAATGGGCACCCCGCCGCCGTGCTCACCTGACCCGGACAGCAGGTACTGGGCATGGCCCTTCTCCAGGGCGCTCACGGCGTCCAGGGCTGCCTGGGCCCTGCTCACCAAGTAGTCTGCGGGCACAGGGAGAGGCGGTCAGGGGCGGAGCCTGCCCGAGGCCTCATCGCCTTCCGCCCCTCCTCTCGGGGCGGGCTGAGCACCCCACCGGGCAAGGAAGGAAAGGCCCTACCCGGCGAGCTGGTGCAGCGCAGGTGCAGGGGGTCATCCAGCTTGGCCACGGCGTCCCGCAGGATGCGCTGGGCCTCGGTGGCAGTGGCCCGGAGCACTGCAAACTGCTCGTCCACGAGCCTCCGCCGCAGTTCTTGCTCCTGAGACTCCTGGGGGGGAGGGGAGAGGCGGCTTGGACATCCCAACCGGGGGTCAGCGCCGTGGCAGCCAGGCAGGCGGTCAGCTGGGACCCTCGCGGGGGAGGGAGGTCTGAGGAGAGGCCCCGCTCCGACCCCCTGCTCGGACTGCTCCATCACGAGCCAGCGGGCAGCTTGGCAATAACAAGACAACCGATGGGGCGCCTGGGCGGCTCAGTCAGTTGAGCGTCCAACTTTGGCTCAGGTCACGATCTCACAGTTCGTGAATTCGAGCTCCGCGTTGGGCTCTCTGCTGTCACCAAAGAGCCTGCTTTGGATCCTCTGTCCACCCCCCTCTGCCCCTCCCCCACCCTATCTCCAAAAAACAAAAGACAACCAACTTAAAAAGCAGACAAGAGATCTGAACAAACATTTCTCCCCAAATACACAAAAGGCAATGAACACACACAAAAGACATTCGACACCATAAACCCTTAGGGAAACGCGAGACAAAAAAACCACAATGAGATACCACCTCACCCCCGCTAGGGTGGCTAAAACGACCACAGACAGTAACAAGTGCTGTTAAGGTTGTAGGGAAATTGGGGCAGCGGTTAAGCGTTTGTCTGACTTTGGCTCAGGTCGTGATCTCACAGTTCGTGAGTTCGAGCCCCACAGAGCCTGCCTCAGACCCTCTGTCCTCTGTTTCTCTGCCCCTCCACCCCGGCCGGTTCGCTTTTTCTCAAAATAAACTAAAAAAAAAAGGTTCCCCAGAAATGGACAACTGCATACGTTCCTGGCGGGAACAGAAACGGCACAGCCCCTCTGGTTCATGGCGTTACCCCCAACCGCCAAAGTGAAAACACCCACCAACTGATGAACAAGTACACACAATGCATTCTGGCCGTGGGACGCTAATGGGCCACACGACACTCGGATGAACCCGGCCAACACTGCTCGGTGAGAGAAACCAGTCCTATCGTGAGGTCCCGTCCACCTGCAACGTCTGCAATAGGTCGATCCAGAGGGGAGAGGTTGCCAGGGGCTGGGGCTGTCAGAGGGGAGTGGGGATTAACTCCTTCGTGGGTGAAGAGTTTCTTTTTGGGGTGGTAAAAATGTTCTGGAAGTACAGGGCGGACGCGCAACCCTTCGGTCGATCGGGAAGCAGGGCGGGTCTCGGCGCAGCTGTTGCTGTGCTGGGGGAGGGGGGAGCCGGGGCGTCACCTTGTCCGCCAGCTGCCTCTGCAGCTCAGCCGTCTCCCGAGAGCCGCGCTGCTGCTCCTGGCTCAACGCCGCCTCCTTCTCCCGCACCAGGCCCTGGGCCGCCAGCAGGTCCGCCTCCTGTCGCTGCACCGCACTGCTCAGCTCGGCCTTCTCTGCACTCAGTGCGTCCAGCCTGGAGCTCAGCTCCGAGCCGCTCTGCAAACACCCGGCACGTGGGCAGGGTGGCCTTGCCCGCACCCCGTCCCCACCCAGGGTCACAGACTGCCCCCGAGAGCTGTGTTCTCCTTAATCTCCCCTTAGAGGACTTCCCGAAGGCCAGGGCCTCCTTCCCGTGTCCTCTGGGTCAGAGCTGCACCCCAGGACTGAACCAAGCTACTGGCATCCGGGCATGGCCCCGCTCACGGCAAAGAGGACCCTAACTCCTGCCCGGCCGGCTCCCGGAGGCCACCCCACGTGCCGCGGCCATACCTGCTCCGTGCGGCTCAGGGCCTCCCGCGTGCGCACCAGCTCTCCCGCCTTGGCCTCCAGCTCCCTCTTGAGCTTCTCCAGCAGGTCAGTCTGCTCCTCCAGCTGGGACAGGACAGCGGGTCACGGCGGGCAGGGTGGGGGCGGGGAAAGCGACACCAGAGTCGGGGCCACGGGGGCCCACGCACGCCCGGGACGCACCTTCAGCTCGGACTCCCGTCTCTCTTGCTCCATCTGGAAGGCCAGCTGCTCCTTCACCCGCGCCACCTCCTCCTGGCTCTGCTGCGTCACCGTCAGCTGCTTGGCCGTGTCCGCGTTCTGCGCAGGTGAGGCACCGGCTCACGCTCCGCCACCGCCAGGGGGCCCCACTCAGCGTCCGCCCGGCACGCCCGTGCCTCCACCTACCTTCCTGAGCAGCTCGGCGTGTGTGCTGATGAGCTCGCTGTGCTTCTCCTTGAGCTTCTGGTAGCGCGCCTCGGTGGCGCTGGCCCTCTCTGCAGGGGGCAGGGGAGGCGGTGGTCCCCAGCCGCCCGCCCGCCCGCCCGCCGGCCACCCCCCGCCCCGGGCCCGGGCCCGCGCCGCTCACGCACTCTCGGCCTCCTCGCGCAGGCCCTGGTTCCGCTCGCCTTCCCGCTGGGCGGCCCGCAGCTGGGTCAGCTCGTGGCGCAGCTGCTCGTTGTCCACCAGCGCCTTCTGCTTCTGCTTCCGCTGCTCCTCCAGCTCGGCCTCCAGCGCGTTCACCTGGCCCTTCAGCTGCGAGACGTAGCGCTGGGCCTGTGCGGCCCGAGGACGGTGGTGTGGGGGCCCCGCGCGCGTGTGCGTCGGTGGGGGTGCGCCCCACGGCCCGGCCCCACGGCCCCGCGCTCACCTCCAGCCTGATCTTCTCCAGCTCTGCGCGGAGCGTCTCCACCTCTCTCTTCAGGGTCTCGATCTGCACGTCCCTGGGGACAGATGGCCTTCAAGGTCAGTCCTGACCGCCGCGCGGTCCCCGCCACAGGCGGCCCCCGGCCCTCACCTCGCCTCACCTGTCATCCTTCAAGGAGCCGTTGGGGGGTCCGAACGTCTGCTCAAAGAGGTCAGCCACCACCTGCCACACAAGCACGGTGACCCAGGGCCACGCCCCCGGGCCCTGCAGGCCAGGGGAGGGTGCGGGCAGAAGGCCACCCGACCAAAAGGGGGAACCTCACCGCTGGTTCCCCGGCTGGGGGCCCCGTGCTGATCTCAATGAGGTTCTCGGGCTCCTCGTCCTCAGGGGCCTCCTCGGGGATCACCACCACAGGCTTGATGTGCTCGGCCAGCGCTGAGGCCCGCAGGAAGTTGGGAGGTCCCTGGGGGAGGGGCAATGAGTGGGAGCCGCTCATGGCCCCGGGGGAAGACCCTCTCAGTCGTCCCCAGCGCCCAAGTGGGGCCCCAGCAGGCACCCGGGGCCCCCCACGCGCCCAGAGTAGGAACAAGGCTGCAGCCCAGGGGCAGCCTGGGGAATAGGACAGGTACCTCAGGCAGCCGGGGGATCTGGATGAGCCGCTTAAAGTAGAGCATGTCAGAGGCTCTCCGGAAGAAATTTCTGAGGCTGCAGAGGCAGATGAGGGGAGGTCACAGAGCGGCCGGACCTGGACAGGAAGCCCAGCTCACCAGGCCGCAGAGCCTCCTCCCTGCCCGGGCCATACCTGTGAAACTGCTCGTGGAACCGGTCCCTGTGGCCTTGCAGGGTGTCAGCTGGGAGACCTGAGGGCAGGGACGTTAGACAGGACTTCCCCTCTGCCCCCTGCTCTGTGACTTGCAAAGACTTAAGCTTCCCTCCCGCCCGTTCCCACTCTGCTCCACCACATTCTAGAAACCATGGTAGAGGGGAGAGCACCTGCTGCCTGGCCAGGCCCCCCCACCAACTGGGAGAGTGAGGTGAGGGGTTGTGAGGTGAGGGGAGACCCCTACAGGGGTGTGGCTCTTGACTCTGAGAAGGGGTGGGGGGGTGGGCGCTCCAAAGTCAGCATCTTGACCACAGCAAGCCTGACCGGCGCATGCCTGTAGGGGGCGCTGTGAAATCGCTTCTGGACTCCAGCCTGGGCTGATAGCATTGCAACAGCTCATTCACCCCAGGCCCCTGGTTCTCAGGGTGGGGCGTGGGGACCAAGACCTCTTCAGAGGGTCGACCGGGGCCAAACCCTCGTGAACGGGGAGCAAGTGACGTGAACGGGGAGCAAGTGACGTGCGCCTCTTTGGATGTGCCACGCCAGCCTGCGGGATGCGAGGCGCCCCAGTGGGCTGCCCTCGGAGGGCAATGCCTCCTTCAAGACCAGGGATTTCAGAGAACTGCAAACGTGTAAAACCACACCCCTCGTCTCACTAGACCCTTGTGTTGGAGAACAGTGCTTTTCCACCACAACTGTGGTGGTTATGTTAAGGCTAGTGTTCTACGTCACATTTAACTGAGAAGTATTTTTTAGGGGCGCCTGGGTGGCGCAGTCGGTTAAGCGTCCCTCTTCAGCTCAGGTCATGATCTCGCGGTTCATGGGTCCGAGCCCCACATGGGGCTCTGTGCAGACAGCGTGGACGGAGCCTGCTTGGGATTTTCTCTCTCTCTGTCTCTCCCCCTCCCCCCACCTCTCAAAAATAAACATTTTTTAAAAAATAACTTTTTTAAATGTCTTGATCTTCATTTCTGATACAGCCAATATCTGTCAACGTAAGCCACCTAAGCACGGCCCTCTGTGGCTCCGGCGGAGCCTCAGGGGGCCCGAGGCAGGGCGGCAGGGGGCCGGGGGGACTTACAGGCGTGCAGCTTGAACATGAGCTTGACTGTGTAATGGTAGAGGTGGCTGCAGTCCTGGATGACCTGGATGAGGGGAGCCAGGCGGCACTGGCCCGAGGACATCTGGGACACAGCGATGGCTGTGTTGAGCTGCCGGAAAACTGCAAACAGAGGTGGAGGGAGCAGCATACGCATGGGAAGCTGGGATGCGGCCTCGGTGACAGGCTCGTGAGAACAGTGCAGAGGGTGGGCCCCACGCCCTCATCTCGGGGCATCGGCAGAGCAACCCTGGGAGGCAGCGGCCTGAGGACCTGCCTTGCTGGTTCTAGCCAGGCCAGAACAACTCTGTCCCAGGTCCTCGGACACAAACGTGCTCCAAACTGCTAGGACAGGAGCCCCTGTGCTTTGGCTGCCCCAGATGGACCCGAGAGCCCTCACAAACTAGGGCAACAGCAGGGTCGGCGCAAAGAGAATACAGGTCAGCTCAGCAAGGGTTTCCAAGAGCCACCACGCAGTGCTCCCGGAATGAGGGGCTGGAGGGATAGGGTGACTTCGAAGGTCCTGTACCCGTGGGCCTCGAGCTCATCCTGTCTTCGAGGGAAAAAGGAGGCTCAAAGCGGTGTAGCCAAGTGCCTCATCTTACAACTGTGATGAGAGCCACACGGCAGCCGATCGGGACCTGGTTCTGAAAGCCCCAAGTGACCCCAAAACCTCACTTGCACCCAGGGTCAATCTCCCCTGTCCCTGACAATCAAGCCTTTCATGAGGTCAGCCAAGTAGGAGGGCCAGGGACAAACACGAGGCTGCCCCCACCATAGCCGGCCTCTTATCCAGGGCACAGAGAGAAAGGACAACGGGCAGACCGCACGCCAGGGTGGCCCACGCACGACACAGATGCCAGGACAAGCCCTGGGGCCCCGTCCTCACCTGGCCTAGGGTGGGACCGTTTGCAAACCTCCAAGCCCAGGAGGAGCAAGACGCAGCTAAGCATGGTCCTTCACCCTCTAAATCTTAACATTCAATTACGTGTCACATCAAGTACATCTTCCTATAAAAACTGAAACGCGCATAAAATACTATTTGGGGTTTGATACAAGGCAAAACCATTTCTCCACTGAGGGGCATTCAGGATGGTTCTCCAGGGAGACGCCGGCCTGTGGACCGCTAGGCTGCCCCTTCTTTGTGCTTCATCAAGAGGTGAGCGTTGCAAGGGGCGGGGCGCCCAACTGTGGGTTTTCTCTATCTTCCCTCGTGGGGGCCGCTGTGAGAAGCACGTCTCGTCCCTGCCAGTCACAGGCCAGCGGCCACGCTCCCCAGTGGGGTCTGGGCTCCTCTGGGTACAGCTCAGAGTCCAGATCCAGGAGTGCCAGGAGGCTGCCCAGACCCACCTCTCTCAAATCCCGATTTTCCCTTAAAAAGGCATTTGCTATTCGTTCTCCTACAAAGAGCACTGAGTCACCCAACAAGACATCCTGAAGCTGCCGCCCAGAACAATCCCCTCTGTGGCCCCGAGAGCGCGAGCCCTCTGAGATTTCCTGTCCAGCAGCTGCTGGGTCCCTGGGCTGTGAAGTCCATGACTCACAGGCCTTTTACAGCAGGAAACACGCAAGATGACCCGAACCAACTCTCTCCTGGGAGGGCTCTGCAGATGCCCGACGCAGGGGGAACCGAGTCAGGAGGGGGCGATGCTCCCTGGACACCTCTGAGGCCTGGTGCCCTACAGGAGCAGTGGACACCTCTCCCCATGTCCTGGGGGCACCTGGAGGCCCCCTCACCCCCTCCTAGCAGGGGCATGGACACCGGGGGCAGAATAAGCTGGTGGGGCTAACTTCTCACCCGGCTCTGGGCCCTGAGGAACCACGCAGGACCCAGGGGGGCCGGGCCTCCTCCTTGCTTGGCTTACCTGATTCAGAAAGCCTCAGCTCACAGTCCATGTAATCAAACATCTCCACGGTGAGCTGGAAGCTACAAGGGGAAGGTAGAGGGCTGAGCGGAGGGGCAGGGGACTCACCGCACGAGACCCGCCCCCCAGGCGGGAAGAGGAAACACGGTTCATCCAAGAGCCTCTGCGCCGGACAGCCATCTTTCAGCCAAAGAGGCCAGATTCCAAATTAACCCCAGCCCTTGAACTTCAGCCTCATTTCCTGGGAACGGGACCCTCTGCCCCAGCCAGCCGCTGATGAGCACCTGGCCTCATGGACCCAGAGTGTGGAACGCTGAGGGAGCCACCGGGGAAACTGAGGGAGAAAGGAGGTGGCGCCAGGCAGCCACACTGTCCTGAGGGACTCACATGTTGTTGACGTCGGTCCCAGCAGTTTTCTCCAACACTTCGTCCGTCACTTCCAGGCCCGCAGGAAACTGGGGGTGCTGTGGAGAGGACACCCCCACTCAACTGAGGCCCATGCTGGCCCCGGCCCAGAACGGGTTCTAGCTTCTGAGGAAAGGAGGAGATGCTGGGGATGCCCCCATCTGCCCCAGGCACTGGCTGAGGGGGCTGCAGGTGGCGGGACAGATGGGGGACAGGGAGGAGGGGACGTCCAGCCAGGGCAAGAGGCTGCCTGGAGCCAAGGGCAAAGCAGACACTCCCCCCGGCATTGAAGGAAAACGTCTCAAGTTGCCGTGACTCTCAAGGCACCCTGGGCACCTCTGGTTTCCCCTCAGGTCAAGGTTGGGACACAGTAGATGCCACCACCCGGCTTCCCAGGATATCACAGAGAAAAAAGCCCAGGGTCCTCCACCCCCAGCCCCATGACGCCCGAGGAAACTACCTTGAGGTGGAAGGAGATTTTGGTCAGCAAGAGTTTGGTATAAACATTCACCAGCTGTCCGTAGCGGTCATGCAAATGTCCCTGTGGAGAAAGGAGCGCTGGGATGAGGGTCTCCCGCCCCAGGAACATGCCCACAAATCCTACAGGACCTGTTCACGCTTTGGGGCCAATGAGACAGCAGAGGCGGGAAGGTGCAGGACGCCAGCTGAGTGTCCCTCCCCCACCCGCCACACGGACAGACGTTCACGCACAAATACCGCTCAGCCCTCCAGAGGCCGCCAACGCATCCCTAAGGGCCTCCGCCAGCCCTACGCTTTGTCTACGGCTCTTTGTTGTTGTTTTTTTTTTTTTTTAATTTTACTCCTAGTCCTTCTTGCCAAAGAAACTCTTGCGAGAAGAAGGCTCTTTGTCCAGGGCAACAGGCCAGCTCAGAGTTGGGACGCTTCATTAAAATGCTGGTGGCAGCCGAGGAGGCACATTCTGCCAGGTCCGTGTACACATCCTCCCAGCTGCCTCCCCGGTCACCTCCAAACACCGTGGCCCCTGCGAGCACGCCAACTGGGCCCATGTCCGCAAACACCACCACGGGCACTATTTTCTTGACTTCGAGGGACATCTGTGAGACACGGCAGCTCGTGTCTACGCCAGCAGGGCCTCCCTCTACAGCCCAGCTCCGAGGCCTGCCCTGACCCCGGCCTAGCCCATGAGGTCCCAGCAGTACTCCCAGGTGACAAATAAGGCCAGAGGTCCTGTCCCCACCCCCTTATTCCCTGAGGTCTTAGAATAGATCTAGAATACAAGCTTTTGGGGCTCCCAAACTTTATTATGGATAAGAATCTTCTGGGAAGTTTTTTGAACCCAGTTTCCAATCCTGAGATTCTAAAGCAGCCCTGGTCAGGGGGGGGAGGGGGTGGCGGGCAAGGAGTCTGTACCCCTCACATTGGCTGTAACCGCCAGTCAGACACTCAGACTGAGGTGTCGCCACATTTCCCAGCTCACAGGGACCACAGGGCTGCTGAGTTTCTGGAGCTAGGGGGCCCATTAGTTATGCGTTTGGAGCTTCCCAGACAAGACCTTAAAAGCAAGGCTGAGGTTTCATTTACTGACGTCCGTCTGCCCCCAGTGTCTCCCCAGATAACACTGTGACTTCTGCTCTGAGGGAAAGGAGGGAAAAGACACCCATCTGCAGGGAGCTCCCATTCACTTGGCCCCACGAGCTGGGGGTCAGGACACCAAGCGGGACCGTGGCTGGGCTTTCTGGACGATTCCCTCTGCAAGGTGCTAAGGCCGCCATGCTTGCTCCCTGCACTTACCCACAGATCTCCGATCTCCCGAATGTTGCTCCGATGGCGTTGGCAGTCATGTAGCACCTGCAGCGGCAGCGGGGGGGGGTGGGGGGGGGTATGAAGAACCCGGACTCACGCGGGCGGGGTCCCAGCGTATGCACCGCCCATGCTGGCTGGCACGCCGAGGGCAGGGAGGGGTGGGGACAGGGACACTGCTCTGCCTCCCTGGGGTGCTGGCCTGCTCAGGCAGCAGCAGGTGGAGGGCCTGAGAGCCCCGCCCCTGTCAGCACCAGCGGAGAGTGGCGACTCACATTCGGGTGCCCGTCTCGGAGGACCTTGTGGAGCACGTGGCAGAACTTCCAGCTGAGGATAGAGCTGCTGGGAAGGGGCAGACCAATGGCGTAGGACCAGAAGGTGAAGGCCCCCTTCTCATGGTGAGTGCCCAGAATGATGCCTACCAGGGTCAAGGCCAAGTGCAAGAGGCAGAGACTCAAGCGTAGGGAAGGCTGGAGTGCTCAGCGAGTGCAGCTGAGTGACGCAGGGAGAAGGCTGGCCCCTCACCCACAGCCACCCAGCACCTTCTCCCGACACCCCTCTCCCACCGCATCTGCAGGAGTTCCCCGAAAGCGATGGTTTTCTGCCAAGGTCAATCCTCACAGATTTAACCGGGACCGACAGCCTAAGACTATAGATGGTGTTGCCCAGATGGGACTGAGAATGTAAAACCAGCAGAGCAAGGCAGGAGACCCGGCTGGCCCGGGGCCACACGAGCATGCGCCTTCTCGGGCCTCTGTCTCATCGAGGGCACGCTTGACAAAGCTCTGGTGGCCAGCCACCTGCACTGTTCCCCGCCCCCCAGTTCACTTCCCACCAAGTCCACAGTCAGAGATAACGCAGGGCAGGCCCACACCCTCCTCTCACTCTCCCTGCCTCCCCCCAGAGACCAAGAGGGACAGCGGCCGGCCTGCCTGAAGCAGGGAAGGGAAGGATACGCCGGGCATGCTTCTCCTTCACGGGGGCCTCCTGGGTGTTGATGGCTTTGCTGATGCTGATGGCCTGGGAGGGAACAGAGGAGGCAGAGTTCAGAAACTCACCAGGCAGACTTCTCCAGAAGACACAGGATGGATTCTTCCCGTCAGCCAAAGGAAGGTGTAGAGACGCAGAGGAAAAGGAAGTTCTCTCAACCTAAGCAAACCAGAGCTCTGAAGACTTTTCTTTTACTTGACTCGTACAGCTCAAAATGAGTTAATACCCGATGCCAAAAAGCCCCTGGGAGCCTTCTAGGGGCTAGGATATAAGGACAGAGGCTGGCTGGTAGCTGCAAGACCCCGCCTCTGGGCAGACACCTGTGTGTGCTTAGCTCACCCCAGAAGGGGAGGCCCCCTGGGCCCCAGCGGGAGCGGCCACTTGCAACAATGTGGCATCCTCCGCCCTATCCCTCCTGAGCCCTCGTGAAGACACGTGTGTCCCCCCCCCCCATCCACATTACTGTGGGACAAGGCCACACGGCCACTACACGGAAACACGGGACAAACCCAGGTCCTGTGGCCCGTCTGCCACGCGGGCCGCCTCCCTCCTGGATGGGGACAAGTCCTGACTCGGTGCCTACCCTCACTGAAGCAGATGGTGACCGTGGCCCCTACTGGGGGCGGTGGGAAGTGGGGGGATCCGCTCAGCATACCTGCTGCTGCCACTCGGGCACTGAGCAAGCAGCCATGTCACTGGTGGGCAGAGGTCCTCACCCATGTCCACCTGCTGGGGTCCTGTCTCCTCCCCCTTAGGTCAGAGCCTCCACAGCCCGAGGCCTCCTGGATGGGGCTGCTCCCTCAGCAAAGGGCCCCAGCACTTGCCGCCGGTCCCAGCTTTCCTCGCAGGGATGTTTTATTCCTCTACCTGCAGGCAGGTTCTACAGGCCTCTGTCCAGCTGCCCAGCACTGAGCTGGGGACATCAATGTTTGTGGCTGGAGAAGAGCCGCCTATGTCCCCCGGTGGGAGCGACAGGCAGGTGCCCGGCAAACCTACAGACGCGATCCTTCCGTCCCCCACCGGCCCTTCCCCAGGGCTCACGGCAGCCTGCCCCCCAGGCCACGCAGGATCTGCAATGGCTGAGCAAGGGTGGGGGCTGCCCTCACCCTGCAGCCCGGGACCCATGCCGGCAGGTCAAGGCCTTGTCAATAGGACGCGTTTGTGTGGTGGCCTGACTCAGACAGGAGTGGGGAGGGGACGGGGCAGAGGGAGCCCCACAGGGCAGCCCCGACACTTGCTTTCCTCTTAGCCCAGAGGCCGCCACGCCATCCACCTCCAGCATCCTCAGAGCGTAAGTGCCCAGCCTGGCCAGGAAGCGGTCCCCCCCCTGCACACGTCCACCACGAACCGACTTTGGGCCTACTTGGCAAGGCTGTGAGATGTCCTCTGTCGGTAAGAAAAGCAACCCCACAGGAGCAGAGGCAGGCCTCTCCCATCAGGCACGCAGCTGCTGAAACCGGCCCAGCCCCCCCCCCCCCCCCCGCTCCCCCCCACAGAGCCCACTGTGACCCCACTCACGGGACACAGGAGTGCCGACCCCACACCAGGCCCCTCAGGGGCCACTCTCCTGGTGTCCCGTCCCAGGGTCCCAACGGAAACCCAGACAGGCTCTGGCTTCTCTTATTCCCAAAGCTGCGGCGAGCCAGACCTGGAAGGCTCCCTTGGTCATCTGTGTGCCCAACCTCCGCCAGCACAGCCTCCCTGAGGCCTCAGCGCCTGGCTTTGTTCAACAAGCATCACTGAGCAGCCGCCGGGAGAGAAGTCGAGCCCAGCCCCTACTTCTCCCGGCCCCACATAACCACCACACCCCACCCAGGCAGAACGCTGTCCACCACAGTGGTGGCGACACTGATGATCGCCAACTGCCGTCTCCTGGGTGATTGCGCTGTTCCGGGAACAGGAGACACCTCCAGCAACAGCCGTAGGAAGTGGGCATGAGCCCATCTTCCTGATGAGAAAACTGAAGTATAGAGAGGTTAGGTGTCCTGTCTGTACAGCTACTAAGGACAAAGCCAGGTCTGGCTGCCTGTTGTGTCCTTAGCGACTCTGCCATACAGCGTCCCAGGCTCCTCCCTCCCATACGGGCACAGAGCTGGGAAGGGGCAGGCAGGGGTGGCCGTGCACAGGGCAAGGGCGTGGGGCCACACCTCTCCCAGCAGCAAGCAGCTGCCAGCTCATAAGCCGGGAGTGTCCGGTCTCTGGGGGTGTGTAACTCCATCCCCCAGCTGCCCTGACACCTGAGCTGGCTCTTCTGACGACTGCCACCTGGTCTAGCCTGATCCGGAAGATTCGGGGCAAAAGCAGAGCCGAAGCGACACATGCTGAACAGGCCCAGGAGGAGGCTGTGGATGCAGAGACGCAACCCCAAGTCAGGGCAAGCTGAAGGGGCGTCCACAGTAACTGCTCTCCCTCCTGAAGGCCGGTGCTTTCTCCTCCTGGGGGCTGCAGCTGGAGAGCAGAGGCAGAGACGCGCCCTAAAGGGACAGGCTGGCTAGGGCCCAGCAAGGGAGGGGAGTGGTGGGGCGGGCAGCCCTTTCCTCCGAGCAGGGAGGAGGCAGGGAGGAAGCCGTACGCGGCAGGAGCCAGCAGTGGCTGAGCCAAGGTGGGGCGCCAGGGTGAGGCAGTCCCGCCTCCCAGTCGTCCCCCGGGTCACTCGACACAGCCTGTACTTCACCGATGGTCCAAATGTATACTGAGCACCCGCTCACTACTGGGCACTGGACCCCTCGAAAGACCACCCCCACCACCACCCCTCTTGGGTCTCTGCTCGCCAGTCCCATTCCTGCTGCCACCCTACGTCAGTCTCCCCTGATTAACGCTTTTCCACGTACTCAGCTACTCAGCACCCCCTGACAAGGATGTCTTTCTTATTTGTCTGTTATCTGAAGGTGAACGCCATGAGGGAAGTGTTTCTGCCTCTCCGGCTACCCCCAGCCCCTAGATGGTGGCCGGCACGTGAAAGATCTCCCAAAGCGGGAGCCCCGGTGAGATGTGGTGTCTTGGGTACAAGGCAGGATCTGGCCATCAGGCTCCTCCTCTCTCCCCGACCCGCCCTCCCAGTGCTGGCGGCAGGAGCAGGGTCCCTCCCGGGGTGGGAACACGGCCCCGTTGTGTGCAGGGCAGCAGATGTGTGGGTCGGGAAGCCTCACAAGGAGGCACAGTGTTCACACAGAGGGAGTCTGTGCACACTTCACAGGGCCTCGCTCTTCCTACCAGGCACAGCAGCCAAGCCTCGTCCCGGGAGGGGATGTCAGGCTCCGGGGACCCCGTCTGCCTCCCTGGCCGGTCCTGAGTGGGCTGCAGGGGTGGGGAGAGCTTCAGGGTTCTTCTCCGTAGCGCCGGAATCTACGCGGGGCGACTGAGACACAGCTCAGCTTCTAGGGTTTACAGTCTCAAGGCGGCTCCACACAGCGGGGTATCCTCACAATAGCCTGCCAGGTGGCTGGGGGGAAATTCAGAGGGGAACCCAGCACTGCCATGTGGGTTCTCTCCAGCCTGCCGGCCTGAAAAATAGGCTTCTTCTGGCCCTGGTACAGCCACCTAGGCCAGAACTACCCCGGCAGCTCTGACAACAGCAAATTTAATCCCTCACGGCTGGCGGGATCAATTGCCATGGAGAGAAACAGCTTGGAGTGGAATGGATTGATCAGAGGCCTGGGTGGAAAACCCAGAGCTGGAGAGAAGGGTCCTGGGGTGGGAGGGAGGACAGGTGGTGACTGTCTGGGGATCTGTCTGCTTATCTGACTCCCGGGGAAAAGAGGGAACAGTTCCCTTGACCTTTCAGTGGTTGGGATGGGGGGGGCTAGGGAGTGGTTCTCCCACTGCAGGAAATCAGGACAAGAACAACAGCGGGGAGTTCCGGGGCAGCCGTGAGACCCCAGAAATGCTCAAGGGGACTTTGGTGGGAGCTGGACGGTCTGCAGAGACAGGTTTCTTAGACCGGGGAGCAGGAGACAGCGAACGGTTTTACGGGCATTCAGGCCACTGCTGCCCTTTCTGTGCTGGAAAAAGCCAACAAGTCCACACTCCAGGCCCTGGGCAGCCACCTCGCCTGCAACCCTCCACTTGCTCCACCCAGCGTTTGGATGGTGAGTGGCTGGACCTTCCGAGGGGCAGAGGCGGGTACAAGGCGGGTACAGGCTAAGGGATGGGAAGGCTCCGGCATGCTCTGGACAGAAGCAAAATCGCTTTCACCGGGAAGCTGGTAAAAGGTGTATTTCATGCCACAACGACAGCAAACTAGGCTAACTTAATAATAAAATGATTTGTATCAAGTTCGGCCAGGGCCCAAGCTGCGTGCTGAGCACTTTACCAGTATTACCTCATTTAATCTCCTAAGTAACCTAGGAGGAGGCAGATGAGGAAAAGCGAGGCTTAAAGAAGGTAATCACTTGCCCAAGGTCACAATAATGAAACGTTGACCAAGTGCTTTTGCCCTGCCAGGCACTGTTCTAAGTGCTTTGCATATTGACTTGACCCTCACACAACCCTCCCTCCCCCGTTCACACGGAGAGGGAATCTGCAGGACTAGACCCAGGCTGCCCGGCTCTGGAGACTGTCCTCTCGGCCACCACTCCACCACTGGGTCCTGGAGGAGGGAGGCTGAGCCAAGGAAGCAGTGCGTCAACAGACGTCCTTCTTTGTCCCGCCACAGGAACCCTGCACCCCCGGGCCACTACCGCTCAGGCAGGGCCTGGCCCGACTCCAAGTCAGAACACACACTCTGGATCAGGGATTCGTTCAAGCATCGGGGCGGCACCGAGAAGCTCACGGGCCCCCATGGCTCCTCACTCCTGTGAGCAAGGGCATCTGACTCTGGGCTCTGACCTTCATCTCCGTTTACTCTGGCTCCCTCCCAGGGCAACTTCTGTCCTGCAGCCAGGACAAGCGAAGCCTGGGGACGCAATCCAAGGACCAGGCCGGAGAGAGCGGCCAATGGCGCCCGTCCCTGGATGAGCAACTGGCAGGGACACGCACCAGGAAACATCCCAGCAGGTGCTGGTTCGGGAAAGAGGAAACCCTCGAGGTGGCCAGGCCAGGACCGGAGCCACAGCAGGTGGTACCTGAGAGGCTCGGTACCTGGTGTGGACTCCAGACGGAAGCAGGGCCTTGAGGCGTGGATGTGGTCAGTGAAGCCAGATGACCAAACCTGGAAACCCCACTCAGCAGCTGCTCACAGCAACCCAGTCCCTGCCCCATCAGCTGTGGGGCTTCACAAAGAGCAAAGGGGACCCCAGGAAGTTTCGGGAGAGCCACACAGTCAAGGAGGGTAGTGGGGAGGAGAGTCACTGAGGACAGAGCAAGAGTGTGGGCAGCTCACAGAGCCACAGCTCCTCAGCCCGACGTTCACCAACGTCAGTTACACTATGATTGTTTTAAAAAATGTTTTTATTATTTATTTTTTGAGAGAGAGAGACAGCATGAGCAGAGGAGGGGCAGAGAGGGAGGGAGACGCAGAACCCGAAGCAGGCTCCAGGCTCCGAGCTGTCAGCACAGAGCCGGATGCAGGGCTGGAACTCACAAACAGTGAGATCTTGACCTGAGACGAAGTCGGACACTCAACCGACTGAGCCACCCAGATGCCCCCAGTTACCCTGTTCTGCAAACCCCCAGCCCTCGCTCAGCAAGGGGCTAAGTGGCTGCAGAGGACGCAGCCCTGGCTGTCCTCTGTGAGGTCAGACATCCTAAAGACCCCTTCGCCAGGAGACCCCATGCCTGGGGACAAAGACAGGTCTTCTCACCGGCCCCACCGGTGATGCCGCTGCACCCCGGCCCGCACACACACTCACATCATCCCATCTCACTGGGGAGCCTTTGCTTCAGAAACTTTCCCTTTCCAGACGGAGGCTTCCCCATCTGGGAAGCAGGAATGAAAACCCCTGGGTCTTCTAGGATGCAAACATGCACAAAGCCTGTCCGAACACCTTGCTTTGTCGCAGGCACACACTTCCCCCTTTTCTTCCTCACAGGGCCAACCAGGTCCCAGCCTCCAGGCGCACCTCCCCTCACCCAGCTCTCGACTAAAATGCTCTTCCCGGAGGATCTTCCCCAACCATCCTCTCCGGAGAGCAGCCTCCCATTTACTTCCCCGAGGACATTTATTATCCGAAACCGTCTTGTTTACCACTTAGTCTCAGCTTTTACCTCTGACCCCCAAACAGATGTCCACGGCACAAGGGACTCTGTGAGTCCCGCTCCCTGCTGTATCTCCAGTCCCCAAACCCGTGCCTGGCGGCCAATAAATCTTTATTGGATGAGTCAGAGTGAACACTTGAATGAACAAAAGCTCTTTCACATGTACTTTCTGGTTAAATTCAAGGCAGCGAGTGAATGTCTTTCTCCAGCTAATAATTTAACCTCTAGTTAAGTAGTAAAAGCAACTATAAAACAATTTCTATTCTTAAAATCAGTCCTGAAATGAATCAGACTCAAGCCTCCTTGTGCCGTTATCACGACACTTCACAGAGGCACTCAGTGGGGCACAAAAACGTCCTTCAGAGAGCCAAGGCACGGGGACAGGCAGAGAGGTGGGTTGCTCTCCAAAGAGTTGTTTGAAGGACAGCAAGACCTCCAGACGTCATTCAAAAGCGTTTGCCATCTCAAAGGCCATCTCAAAGGCCACTGCCACACGCAAACACAGGATTTCTGCAGCTGGGGCGGCGCTGGGATGTGGTCACATGCAGAGCAGGGAGGCGCCCGGCAGCTTGCTAATTCTGGCAGATGGGAAGTCGGTGACGCAACACCGTCCTACCCTGATTCCTTCAACCGCTCAACTGGCATCTCTCGTCATTCACATGCCCCAGTCCCCGCTCAGTCCTGGCCCTGCAATCACCCAGTTTATGAAACTGCAGGGCCCTGTTGACACCTACCCCTCCTGACGGCCGGCGGGAGCTTCCCTGTCACTGGGACGCAGCTAACAAGTGGCAGCCGGACCAACGCCACTTCTCCCCAGGGCCCTGCAGGTGACAGGCAAAGAGGAGGATGACGTAGCCTCGAGTCCCGCCTCCGTAGGCTGCTTCTGAATGGACAGAGAGCCAGCCCGGGCGGCTTCCTTCCTCGGGCCCTGGTGATATCACTCCACAGACCTGTCTGTCCCACAAGCCAGGGGGCTGAGTCACCCCCTGGCAGGCGAACCCACTACAGTTTGAGGAGTGTGTTTATTTCAACCAGAGGAAACACAATCCTGCCTGGACTCAACTTTTCTCCACGGGCTCAGTCCTTCCCTGTGGTGGGTGCCTTGGGTGGCTTAGGTCTCACCAAGTGACAGCATCAAAGAAGGGAGACCTGCTGGCCCCGTGGCCTCGGTTCAGCCACACACAGCAAGCGTGTCTCCTCAGCGCTAGGACGGAGGAGGAGCCAACAGGTCCTGCCTGAGGATCTCGGGGTTCAGCAGGTAGTACTCAGGGGCTCAGAGGGGAAAGCAACGCGATCCCTGCTCCCGTGGACCGGAACGCACGCCCACCCTCACAGCAGCCACGGACAGGGGGACAGGGGGACAGGGAGACAGGGAGACAGGGAGACAGGGAGACGGCGTTTAGGTCAGGAGAACCGGGGGAGCAGAGCAAGGCTCGTGCAGGGGGGTTAAGCGGCTGACGGCTTCACCAACGAGGGCATATTTGAGTCTGCCCTGAGATCAAGGGAGGAGGAAGGCCAGCAGCGCAGCCCGGCTGGCAAAGGCATCTCCACTTTTTGCGCCAAGCGTCTCAGGTTAACAGACTGGGTTTCCCTGACCCTCGGCCAAACCGGCTCCGACTCCCGAGTTTCCACCGCAGCCGTGGGACTGAGCAAACCAGTGCCCAGTTGGGTTTCATTCACAAATGGGTCCGGCCTGGGGCAGGCTGGGATGCTGGCCTGGGGGCAAGGCGCTGGCTCCCCCTTAACCTCGGGGCCTCCTCCCGGAGAAGGGGAAGTGCTTCTGGAGTGTGGGCACTTGCAGGCTCATTCTCCCAGGAAGAGGCTGTTCCCCACCTTCCCGTCCGCCCACCCCTGCAGCAGATCGGCCTCTCTTCCCAACAGCCCTCGCTCCCCCTTTACAGACGGCTACACTAGGGGCCCAGGGACAGAACCCTACAGGGACACTGGGTTTTATTTCTGCTTTTCTCTACAGCAAAACCGCTACCACACGGCATTTCCTCTGCACCAGCCAGTCCTGCACTGTGAAGTCCCAAGTGCCCCCAGCCGCTCTGGGACGTGTGCAGGATTCTACCTCCATTCTGCAGGGAAGTCCTGCTCTGAACCGCTCTGCCAAAGCACACCTGTCCTCCTCGCACTTCTCCCACCTCCTGCACGGAGACAAAAGCTCCAGGAGAGGACACGGGTGGTCTTTGCCTCCCTGTGGCACACCCCAAGGCACCAGGCATAAGCCACACAGTCAATGGTCCTCACCAACGTGCCATGGGGACAAATGGCCATCAACAAGAGGAAGGGGAAAGGGAAGGACCAGCAGCCCCATCCCCACCTCAACTTGGACCAACAGGTCACATGATACCCCGAGAGCACAGGGAGATTCTGGAGGATTCTGGCAGCCCAGGGAGTCAGGAAGTCAGCTGCCTACCTGAGCATCACCAAGGGGAGGGCATGTTGGTGTGAGACAGCTGTGCACGTGGCAGGAAGGGCATAGCTCACCACCCATGATCCACCCCAGCTGACTCGGGACTCTGGCGAGGGGGCAGCACCCTAGGTGGGCTGTGTGCCTGTCTCTTTCCCTCCTTTTCAGAATGCCTTGGCTCACCTCCGTTCTTCAGCCATTCAATCTGTCTGCACCAGATGCCAGGCCCTGTGCCCACATGTGGGCACCTCATGCCCCCCACGACGGTGGGGGGACCGAAATGGGAGAGTCCTGGCTGTCCCCCACATGGTTTAGACTCCTTCCCAAATTCAGAGGCCAGGGGACATTTTTTTGGTAAACATTTAAATGAGGCCCAAAAAGGGGTTAGTGACTTAGAGAGTGTTAGAATACCACAGTGTTTAGGGGCGCCTGGGTGGCTCAGTCGGTTTAGTGTCCGCCTCTTGGTTTTGGCTCAGGTCATGGTCTCCTGGCTCGCGAGTTCAAGCCCCGCTACAAGCCCCGCTACAGGCTCTGCGCTGACAGTATGGAGCCTGCTTGGGATTCTCTCTCTCGGCCCCTCCCTCTCTCTCTCTAAAAATAAATAAATAAACTTAAGAAAAAAAAAAAAAAGAGGGCACCTGGGTGGCTCGGTGGGTTAAGTGCCCAACTTAGGCTCAGGTCATGATCTCCCAGCTTGTGGGTTCAAGCCCCACATCAGGCTCTGCGCTGACAGCTCAGAGCCTGGAGCCTGCTTCGGATTCTGTGTCTGTCTGTTGGTCTCTCTCTGCCCCTCCCCCACTCACACTCTGTCTCGCTCTCAAAAATGGATAAACATTAAAAAAAATTTTTTTTTAATTAAAAAAAGGAGACTTTAAAAAAAGAAAAAGAAAAAGACCAATGCCTGGGGCTTATCCAGCACTTTCATACTGCCATTTTAAAGACACCCCCAAGTGACTCTAACACTGGGCAGCCCTAACAGGTAGTCTCTGGCCATGTGTGGTTATTAACTGAGCACCTGAAGTTGTGAGCCCAAACTGATGTGCTGTGTCCAACACACAACAGATTTTGAAGACTTAGAAGGAAGATTTAGAAGAGGGGTGGGCGCCTGGGTGGCTCAGTCACAGTTGAGCATGTGACTCATGATTTCGGCTCAGATCACGATCTCACAGTTCATGAGTTCAAGCCCCACATTGGGCTCTGGGCTGGGTGCTCCTAGCCTTGCTTGGGATTCTCTCTCTCTGCTCCTCCCCTGTCGTGCATGCCTCTCTCTCTCTCTCTTGCTCTGTCTCAAATATAAATAAATTTTAAATTAAAAAAAAAAAAAAAGAAGGAGGGGTGCCTGGGTGGCTCAGTCGGTTAAGCATCCAACTTTGGCTCAGGTCATGATCTCGCAGTTCGTGAGTTCCAGCCCCACGTCGGGCTCTGTACTGACAGCTGAGAGCCTGGAACCTGCTTCTGTTTACTTTCCAACGTGGCTAAAGAAAATCTAACATGACACGTGAGATTCGTGTTCTGTTGCTACTGGGCGCCGCTGCTCTAACATGATCCAGGGCCGACGAGTCCTGAAGGTCAAAAACGTTACTCTTCACAAGATTTCAATTCCCCTAGGGGCTGCTGAGGGGATGGGTCACTGACCTGGAAGACGGGCCCTAAGAACTGTTTTCTGCCTGCTTTCCCCCTCCCCCCCACACACTGCCCTCACAACTAGAAAACCCCCAGCACCGGGATAGTCTTAGCCCCCCACTTAACACTCCCCCAACCAGGCTTGGCTCACTGAGCAGGGTGGCCCCTCGCTGTCCTGACCTCAGCGATCTTGCAGAGGCTTTAGCCACAGAGAAGCACAGGGACTCACAGACAAGGAATAAGCAAATCTGAAGTTTAGCATTTCCTATCTGCTGAGTCCTCGTCCATGATACGCCTCAAAGACAGGTTTCCTCTAGTGGAAGTTCTGAACTAGTTCTCAAATGTTAAAGCTTTTTTTTGGGGGGGGGGGGGGAAGGGAGGAAGACAGCTGGCTATTTGCAGAGCACTGCACCATGCGTTTTGCATTCTGGGTGTATTAGCAGCCTGTTAACCGCTGTAACAAATCGCCACAAACAACACAAATGTTTATCACCTTACAGTTCCGAAGGCCAGAAGCCCAAAACAGGTCTTCTGGAGCTAAGATCAAGGTGCCAGCAGTGCTGTATTTCCTTCTGGAGGCTCTGTACGCGACTCCACTCCTCGCCTTCTCCAGCTTCTCCAGGACACCCACCGTCCTCGGCTAGGGGCCCCTTCTTCCATCTCAAAGCCAGCCAGTACTCCTCTCTGCAGACCCTCCCTGTCACCTCCTCTCCTGCCTCCCTCTCCCACATTTAAAGGCTCTGGGCCCACCTGGCTAACCCCAGGCTAGTGAGCCTATTTTAAGGTCAGCTGATGAGCATTTTCTCACCAAGTACTGTAACAGATTCACGGCTTCCAGGAATTAGGATGTGGCCACCTTCGAGGGGCGGTCTACCACCGTGTTTCTCTATACCTTAACCCAGCCATAGGAGACAGGTGGGATTATCTCCATACAGATGAGGAGACAGATTCAAGAGTTAAGCAGCTTGCCCAGGGATACCGTCTGCCAGTGCTTTCCATGACATGCCACCTTTGTAACGCCACAGGCTATTTTCAGGTTCGGAGTGCAGGCATACAGTACTCTGTATTGAGAATGTTACAACAACGAAAAGCCATTACTACAGTGTCGTCTCCATTTTGAAAAGGGGTTTTATCACCAAGAGGGCTAAAGTCGTGGGGAAGAATCGACCAGCTCTCTGGATGCTCCCCTGGGATCATACACACACACACACACACACACACACACACACACACTCACACACTCACACACTCACACACTCACACACACCAGGCAACGATCACAAGCACCAGCCACACAAAGGAAGCACGACTGCTCTAACACTCCTGACTGGGGCAGGGAAGGGACCCTGTTTTGCAAAACAGGGTGTGGCCTGTCAGGAAAACTAATATGGAAGCATTTTTTCTACTCCTGATCCAGGAGTCCCAGAACAAAGGTGAGGCTGGCAGATGGTAACGACAAATTCCAAGCAAGCTCAAGTGCTCCCCCGGAACACAGGGCCCTGTGGTCAACAGGAAGACAGAGGCAGTGCATTCCAAAGGGAAGGTGAGTCCGTGAACTGCATGTGCTATTTTCTGTCCACAAGGAGACATGTAAGCAGCAACCTCAGCTTTCTGGGTCCTTTCCGCCAATGGGGCCGCTGGCAGCTCACGAGATATTTCTGGGACCGAGCTAATTAAATATTAACCATGCAAAAAACCTTTATCCTACATCCCTCAATAAGTCACTCTGAAGACCAGCAAACCTAGACGCTGAACCCAAACTCGATCTTTCCAGGAAAAAAAAGATCAGGAAAGGGTAAATCCTATGAGATTCGGCCATTACAAACTTATTTATTATTAAGTAACGCTCTCAGCTCCTAAGAAAAACCCAACTAGCGAAAACAAAACAAAACACTTTCTTGTTTATCGAACCAACCACTAAAATGTATGGACCGGTATCAGAGATTCTTTCTCTTTGACATTAAAGAAGGTTGCCCTTGGGACGCCTGGGTGGCTCAGCCGGTTAAGCAGCTGACTTTGGCTCAGGTCATGATCTCACAGTTTGTGGATTCGAGCCCTGAGTTGGGCTCTGTGCTGACAGCTCGGAGCCTGGAGCCTGCTTCGGATTCTGTGCCTCCCTCTCTCTCTCTGTGCCTCCCCCATTCACGCTCTATCTCTCTCAAAAATAAATAAACATTAAAAAAAAATTTTTTTTTTAAAGTTGCCCTTGATTTATAACTTAAAGGGTAAGATTAGTGAAACTGGCCCTTTAAATTTCATCTCCTCTGTGAAGCAGTCAGACCTCCTTATACCTCCTCAAAAGCAGGGGGAGAAAAATCTAAAAATCAGTGCATAAATAAAGCTTCTGACAAACCCCAGATTCTGTCTGCCAATTAAATTTTCCTCTCCGTCCTTGCACATGCTCCTGACACAATTAATTATGTATTAATGACTTTAAATTAAATGCCACATCTGTTTTTATGATGGGCTGCCCCCGACGAAAAGAGGCCAGATGAGGATGATGATCACAAGGAGAAATTAATAATTTGGGGGCAGGTGGGGTCCAGCTAATGGAACGGCTTTCATAAAGCCTTGGTGTCCCCAAATTTTATTATGGTTTTCATTGTTAATCATAAGCACAAAGGTTGGACGGTCCCCCTGAGTTTTCCTTCTTTCAAAATGAAAGCTGTTGTAGACTGCGTGTAGATAAACTTGATTTGAAAGCAACTGCGGAAGTCACTGCTATGGGCAGGGACAGGTGGGAAGGAACTTGCTACAGCAGCCACAAATGTCACCACACCGCTTCAGACAGGGTCAGGAGGGGTCCCTTCGGCTTCCTTTATTTCTAAAGTAAAATTTCTCTGCGATTTCAGTCTTGGTTGACTTATTCTGGCAAATAAGTGTGCTCTCCCCTCCCCCAGGCAGAACACCACCTCAGGATTCGTAAAATAAAAAGGAACAGAAAGCCAGAAGCACAGCAGCGACCGCGTTTTGTGTTCTCAGCGGGAACACATGTACAAACACACACCCGCGCCATTGCTGAATTTTGAAAATAACCTTCCCAGGATAGGCGCGTGGGAAGTGCAGGAAGGGAGCCCTAGGAAGTTTCTGTCTGTCAGGCGCCGGTATTTAATAAGGGGGTGTGAACCTATTTATACGTGGGCCAGCGCTCAGGCAAACAAGTCTGGCTACATACGTGAAACTTTTCGCCCGACATATAATAAGATACTGTGCGGCCCTGGAAAACAGCTCGGGCGAGGAGGAAACTGGGAGTTTCCTTCAAGGAAATGCTCTGCCTCCCCGAGCTGGGGGCTTTTTCCCGCGGCCTGGAAGAGCGTGGCAGGAGCCCGCTGGGGAGGGGCGGCACGACCAGGGCGCAAAATCCAGGCAGGCCCCGCCGGGAGGCGCACCAAGGCCCGGGCACACCTGACCCCACCTGGCTCACCGCCGCATCCTCCCCCGCCCCGCACCTGGGTCGCCCGCCACCTTGCTCCCCGGGTCCGCCGGGCCCCCTCCGCCCGGGTCGCCCGCCACCTCGCCTCCCGGGCCTCCCGGCGCTCCCGCCCCACCCCTCCCCGAACCACCTCAGTCCCCAGGCGGCCTCTTGCGCCCCGGTCCCCTCGGCCCCGGCGCCGGCGCGCGCTTCCGGTTCACCTGCGCGCAGGGCGGCTGGGGGGGGGGGGGGCGGAGGCTGGGGCGCAAGGTGGCGGGGGCAGCCCAAGCCCGGCTAGGCCCTGAGGGGCGCGCGAGAGGGGACGGGGAAAAGGGCACCCCCCCCCCCCCCCCCCGCCCGCGGCCCCGACGCTCGCCTGGGTCTTGTCGAACTGCTCGCGCTCGGCCTCCAGGCTGTGGCCCGGCCTGCGGCTCAGCACCCGCGCCGGCACGCTCTTGATGCTGTTCATCCTGCCGCCGTCGCCGCCCGCGCTCCCGGCCCGGCTCCCGCTCCGCGCGACTGAGCGCGTCACCGCCGCCCGCCCCAGCCTAGGCACCGCGAGGCCGCCGCACGGCGCCCGGCCGCCCCGCCCTTGCGCCCCGCCCCGGCCCCGGCCCCGCCCCCAGCCCCCCCCCCCCCCCCAGCCCCTCCACACCTCAGCCTACCCCCCTGGGTCGAGTCCCTTCCCCGCAACCTCCGCTCCGCACTTAGTAAGTCCCGTCTACACCGGAGCGGGATCTGGCTCACTGGAGAAAACTTGGCCTCCACGAATCTGACCAACGGAAGCACAACTAGGCATTTTTCCCCCCTTTTTAGTCTCATATTAATTTATGTGTCAGAATGCACACAAGTAAGCTCTCCCCTCTTTGTGCGTCTCAACGCGGGGCTGTGGGATGAATCTTCGGAGATTGCAGGCTCCGCATCGGACACCTTGCCAGAGCCGAGGAACTGCAAGGGGAAGAGGACAGGCAGGGCTGGGACAGCCTGCGGACAGATCTGAACACAGCACAGCGCGGGGCCGTCAAAGGGCATGCCAACGGAGGTCGTGTGAGACTTTAAAAAGCCCTGTTGTTATTTGTTTGCTTTTTAAATGATCGGTCACAAGACTGAAGTAAAAAAAAAAAACAAAAAACATAAACCCCACAGTTCTCCCAAGTGTATGCTTATCAGATGGTCATTTTGTTTCTGCTGTCCTCAGTTTTGCTCTCGGAATATGCAGGTGTGAAGTCACCGGAGACAGGACTCCCCTTGAAGCCGGAGAGTGATGCCTACAGAACCCCGAAGGTGGTCTCCCTTTCTGGAACTTCACCGATGGCTCTCTGCCTGCCCCACAGCTGATACGGGGCACTTAAAACTGTGTGTGACAAGGCTCTCTCCTCTGACTCCACCAGAGAGGAATTAACCGTGCTTTTACCCAATTCCAATCCCTGAGCGGCGTCTTCACCAGAATAACAACGGCTAATATTTATCGAAAGCTTATCATTTGCCAGGCATTGAGCTAAATCCTTTACCCGCACTATTTCGTTTTCAATCCCCAGCACTCTAGTCAACAGCTGTGGTCTGATAAAGACCACAGCAAAGGGGCGTGCTGGCTCCAGACCAGCTGTTTCTCACACTCCGTTTTCCACATTGAACAAGATCAAGTTATCCTGTGAACTTCCTACTTAACACAGCATCTTCTTTCAAACAGACAGCAACCCCCCTGGGTCTGGAAACATCTGCCACAGTTGCGTAACATCAGCAACCAGCTACCTCTCTTTTTAAGAATGGTTTGTTACTGGGATCCAAGAGCACTTTCCTAAAATATCTCTAATGAATTATAATTTGTCTGCCTGTACGGAAGCTTTTGAGCTCCTGGAGGGCAAGGACCACCCATCTGACTCCACTTGATAACCTCAGCAGAGTGCCTGGCACATTAGCGATGTCCAATAAATGTGTGTGAAATCAAGGGCTGAAAAGGTGAGCTGAATAACCCCCCATAATTTGGTACGCTTCAACATATGGCTTAGTTTTCTAAAACGAGCAGCCTGGGACACAAGGATAGAAGCTTCCCCACTCCGAATTTGTTGAAGTGCATCTCGGGTAACACCTCCAGGCAGCAGATCTGGTTCTGGTACTGGCCCCTGTCACCGGTTGGCTGAAATTCTCCTGGTCATCGGCATGAGGGTGCCATTTTGCTGTGTCTCCAGGGCCGTGTAATGCTTTCTGGAGGCTATTACAAAGGCAAAGGATTTGGGATATGTATGAGACCTCATTTCAAGGAAGCCCCAGGAAGATGAACAGTAGAGATTACATCATTGGGCTTGCTGAAATGACGAGGCTGTAATCCCCACACGTGTGTATGATCTGGCCCCAACCTCTCGGTCCAGCTTCGTCTTGCACCATCCTAGTTCATCAGGTCTGAAAATGCATCACGCTCCTTTCCACCTCAGGGCCTTTGCACATGCTGTTACCATGGTCAGGAATGTTCTTCCTCTTCCTGTTTGCTGGTTAGCATCTACTTATCTTTCAGCTCTTAGTTCAGGTAAGAACTGAAGCCTCCGCCCTTAACCTGTGTCCCTGATATATGCTGTCACAGTAGCTCAAAGCTTTATTTTATAGCACTTACCAGTTTTTATGACCTATTTGTGATTAATTAAGGTCTGTCTCCTCCACTGTAAACAAGGATTCAGTCTGCTTTGCTCACTGTTGTCTCCCCAGCGGCCAGCAAAGCAGTGTTTACTGTGTGCTCAAATTATTTTGTTTTGTTAGATGTCCTAAGTGTGCATTTGGCTGAGAACCCAGAAATCATCCTTTACAGGACTGATTAATGTGCCCTCCTCATTTGATAAACTCCTCTCAAAGACCACTCTGGTTTTTAACCTACCTTGCCTGCTGTGATTAATGTGTCTGGTTTCTTAGTCTGGACCAACCTCACCCCACGGAGCCTCTCAATTCCATGCTTTTCTACTACAACTTTTTAGGTAAAACTGTTATTAGTGTTTACATATTATCTTGAATCAGACTTTCTTTTGGGGTATTTCTATTTTCATTTAGATCTGCCCACAAATTCTAAAAGTACCCTTACACCAGTCTCTTTTTCTTTTTTCAGATTTTTATTTATTTTTGAGAGAGACCCAGAGCAAGCACGAGTGGCAGAGGGGCAGAGAGGGAGGGAGAAAGAGAATCCCAAGCAGGCTCCACGCCGTCAGCACAGACCGCCCCCCCCCCCCCATGTGTGGCTCGAACTCACAAGCTGTGAGATCATGACTTAAATTCAAGAGCTGGATGCTTAACCCACTAGCCACCCAGGGGCCCCCACACCAGTCTCTTCTGATAGAAGGCTGAGAGAACTTCTGGCAGGCAAATTGTATTACCATTTATTTGCCTCCTCTTAAGATGATAGAATGTTGATGACAAAATCAGGATGCTCAAATCTGGTTTGATCTCACAACTCTTTCAAACATACTGAGGCTGAGTCTCCCTAACAGAAACTGCTCACATATCTAAATAACTTAGGTTGAGACAGACAAGTAGATGATAATATTAAGATTTCCCATTTTGGGGTTATATGTGCTGTAATTCACAATAACGTGGTGGGGTAAGATAGGAACTGTAGATATTATAACCCTAGGAGCTCAAGTACATTTAGCCACAGAATAAGTTTTGACTTTTTTTTTTCTTCAAATTCTATAGTTCCCTGAAATCTTCCTACTTACTAGCATCTCGCCAGTGTTCTCTTTCTCTTTTCACTGGGCAAGTGACGTGTAGCCATGAACCTAGCGTTAAGAGAAGGAGAAATTTTCATAGTTTGTTTCTCAGGCTGGAAATCAGCCTCCCCGGGGACATTTTAGGTTTCCAACAGCTCAGAATCAACTGTACCTTTCTCAGACTCGCTCTGCACAGACCGGCCGGCCATGCCTGCAGGAGAAAGCAAGCATTTATAAAGAACTTCGGCAGAACCTCACCCAATTTCTCTTTTCAGCACCCTAATTAAAAAGGCTACATGGGGTGGCTCCTCCACTCTCACGAAAATCATCTCTGAAGTAGCACTGAAACCTTTCAACAAAGGGGCATTTATACAGCACAACGGAACCTTGATAACTGCAATGCTTAAGAAAACTACATTCCCACTCCCGAGGAAATTCACTTGCCAGGCTGGGTTTTAAGCGACTACCCTTCCTTATTTCACTCCTGTATAATACAAAGAAACCCAAGAGAGTTATTTTTCTTATTAAAAATATTTTTTATTGGCTGAAGCCGATCGATTCTCTTCTTTAGAAGGGATAGAAATGCACATTAGTATATTCTTTAAAAAATTAAATTACAAGTTAAAAGGGAAGTGTTTTTAGTCTTTAATGATAAAGAAAAAAAAACGCATATAAAACTTGATCTTCCAGCGAGCCTTTGTTTGTATGAGTAGATGGGACTTACTACAGACCCAGACACGATGGGGCTCTGTTCAGCTTGGGGAAAGACGGGCCTCGATTGTCAGTAACTGATGAGATACTTTCCAGTTAAAAATATGTTCTATCATATCATTTTATGTCTACTTTACACAGCGAAGTCCAGAGCAAAAGCCACGAAAGAGGAGACTATTTCTCATATATTTGCAGCTGTCTCTGATAAGCTGTTGGTTGTAGTTTAAATGCATGCACAGGTTTTTTAAAAATCAGAGAGTGAAAATAGCACTTTATGTGCAAGGGTTCTCGATTTGATGTTCACTCTTTTAAAGAGCTTCTCTAGTACTTAATTCTGGTCTGCATCTTTACAGAGAAGTCTTTTTCTCTGTGAGCATAATATACATAATTGTGTATACAGACAATACACAATAAGGTCTAATTGCTTACACATAAAACAATATTTCTTCAACATGAAAACGGTCAACTTGAAAAGCAATAAAATACAGATGTTGAAAAACTAACTTTCAGTTTCTGCTTCCCTTTGGTATTAAGTGTTGCTTACAAAGGATTACAATCCTCTTTTTGTTTTCAAGGTTAAGCATTAGGTATTGATGTCTGCTTCCTGCCTTCCAAAGTTGGAAAATCGGCTTCTGCAGGAAGGAAACAACAGAGTGAATAAAATCAAGTCAAGGAGAGCGGTGAGCAGTGTGTTCTAATTCACAGTCTCTAAAAAATTAACTATATACATCCTGATTTTTGTCTACCTAAGGCCGTGCAAAATACCATAAGTCTTACAGCTTCTCAGCAAAGAGAGAGAAAGAGAACAGGAGACAGGGAATAGCTACCTGCGTTTACTGCTTTCGCAGAGTTCTTGCTTACCCTGAAAGCATCTGAAATGATTATGTCTTTTAACTTCTCAGACTGGATTCTGAAGAAACTTTGCATATGAAATGTAGGTTTAACAGAAGGAAACAGATCAAGAAAGTGCAAACTACACCAATTAGCCTTTTTTCCCAAGATTTTTTTCTTTTTATTTATTTTTTTGTTTATTTATTTATTTTGAGAGACAGACAATCCCAAGCAGACTCTGCACCCCGATGAGGTGCTGGGACTCATGAACCATGAGATCATGACCTGCGTGAAACCAAGAGTTGGACACTTAACTGACTGACCCACCCAGGCACCCCTGAAGATTTTATTTTTAAGTCGTCTCTACACCCAACATGCGGCTCGAACTCACAACCCCGAGATCTCGAATGTACACTCCGTGGCCTGAGCCAGCTAGGTGCTGCAGTCAATGAACCTTTTTATAAAATTGAAACCCCATGAAAAGATTTCTTTCCAGACAGATATCCAGATGAAAGGCTGAAATGTTCATTTAGATTCTGATTTTGAAAGCTATCTGTATTCATTTCCTTATATTTAAAATTCTAGGTGTTGAGAACAAGAACTTTTTGATCTGCATTTCTCATACAAATTACTGACATTTTACTGATTAAATTTAGAAGGTATGTACAAATAGGTCAAACAAGAGAAAGGATTACAGGTCAAACAAATGCATGGCCTTGACTCTACATTATCAACGTTCCCAAGTTACTTATTAAATATCAATGGAGATATAAAGGGAGATAAACAAAAGTGACTTACCTCTGACCACAGTGAATACTGAAGTTGACTTTTGTTTTCTTCAGTTAGTAAGGAGGGTATTTTTTTGAGCTGACTCTTCCGAGACTTCTAAGTTCTATAAAACAACTTCTAAATTAGTACCCAGGAGAGAAAAACTGGACAGTGCTTAAGACAATACACAAATATAGCAGAAATGCCTTTAAAAGACCTAAGGAATTAATGAAATACAATGAAGTAATTTCAAACAACAAGCATCCATCCAGCAAAGAGGTACTGATTTCCTATTCATGTGTGGGGCCCTTTCGTCTCTAATTGCCTAGTTGGAAGGCTCTGTTTGCTTTACCATGTACGTTATGCCTTAAACTCTGGCAATCAGCTAACACCCAGATATAACTGTCTCTTTGTCAGCCTTAATATGGACTATGTCATGAGCCCCTAATGATGACAAGGGTCATCAATAAGAATCGACAATTGTAAGTGCCACTGTTAATTATAAGTACTTACTGAGGGCTTGGTTAGTTAGCATTGTTAGCTGTTCTGGGAGATTTTTTTTTTAATGTTTATTATTTATGTATTTATTTTTAATGTTTATTCATTTCTGAGAGAGAGAGAGCATGAGCAGGGGAGGGGCAGAGAGAGAGGGAGACACAGGATCCCAAGCAGGCTCCAGGCTCTGAGCTGTCAGCACAGAGCCCGACGCGGGGCTCGAACTCACAGACTGTGAGATCCTGACCTGAGCCGAGGTCAGATGCTTAACCGACTGAGCCATCCAGGTGCCCCTTGTTTATTTTGAGAGAGAGAAAGAGAGCATGTGCACACGAGTAGGAGAGGGGCAGAGACAGAAGAGAGAGAGAGAGAATCCCAAGCAGGCTTCACGTCAGTGCAGAGCCCGATGCGGGGCTCTGTCTCCTGAACCAGAACCGAAACCGAGTTGGATGCTTGCTCGACTGAGCCACCCAGGCGCCCCTGGGAGATCTATTTTTAAAAAGGCGAAAAAGAAGGAAAGAGAAGGATGATACCTGGAAAGACAGCGGTAGACACAGCTGGTGGACTTCAGGGTGCAGGGAAAGCCTGCCTCCTCAGCCTCTTCCTCCTCCCCAGGGGGCCTGCATTTGAGCCAGGCTGAGGCTCTTCTCAGTGCTCCCAGACCTCCGGGCTTTAATCATCCCACTTCCTCTCTGCTCAAACAGCCTTCCTATGTATTCTACCATCTGATGTATTTTATTTCATTCCTTTAAAAACATTCTTCTGAAAGGGAGCTGCAGGCTTTCCCAGCCTGCCTCAAAAACAGGTCAAGAACCCCAACAGGACCGACAGTCTCGAGCTAGCAATGAGGATGTCGGGTCCCCTGTACTTGTCAAAAGTCCAAATTCAGTTTCAGGCTGAGTCCCTCCCTGTTTCCACCCCTCAACTAAGTAGGAAGCCTGCTGTGGGGCAAGGTGATGTGGTCAGCTATGCTGTGTTTTACTCTTTCTTTTCTCTCTCTTTAAATCATTGGGGCTTTTAAAAAATAGTCAATAGGGGCCCCTGGGTGGCTCAGTCGGTTGAGCATCCGACTTCGGCTCAGGCCACGATCTCATGGTCCGTGAGTTCGAGCCCCGCGTCAGGCTCTGTGCTCACAGCTCAGAGCCTGGAGCCTGCTTTGGATTCTGTGTTTCCCTCTCTCTCTCTGCTCCTCCCCTGTTCATGCTCTGTCTCTCTCTGTCTCAAAAATAAATAAAAAGAAAGAAAGAAAGAAAGATAAAATAAAAAAGAGTTAATACACATTCAAATACGATAAAAAGAATATATATTCTTTTTTTTAATGTTTATTTATTTTTGAGAGAGGGAGAGAGAGGGAGAGACAGAGCGCACATGTGGGCAAGGGAGGGGCAGAGAGAGAATCCCAAGCAGGTTCCATACTGCCAGCCCAGAGCCTGCCCCAGGGCTCGAACTCATGAACCATGAGATCGTGACCTATGCCGAACCAAGAGTCGGATGCTCAACTGAGCCACCCAGGCGCCCCCCAAAAAAATATATATTCTTATCCCCATCCCTTTGGGTACATGTGAAGAATAACATATGAGCCTTTCAGTATCTTGCTTCTTTTCACTTAATAATATATCCCATAAGTATGTCCACATCTGAGCTCTTCCTCACTCTGTTTTATGGCTAAGCAATATTCCAGTGTGGACACACCATCGCTACTCCCTGAGTTCCTTTTTGCTGGACACTCGGGATTGTTTCCAAACTTTTGCTATTACAAAGCAATGCTGCAGGGGTGTCTGGGTGGCTCAGTCGGTTAAGTGTCCAACTCTCGATTTCGGCTCAGGTCGTGATCTCACGCTGCACAGGTTCGAGCCCCGAGGGGGGCTCCGTGCCAGGCTCTGTGCCGACAGTGCAGAGCCTGCTTGGGATTCTCTCTCTCTCCCTCTTTCCTTGCCCCTCTCCTGCTTGTGTGCACTCTCTCTCTCAAGATAAATGAACTTTAATTTTTTTTTTTTTATTTTAATGTTTATTTATTCTTGAGACAGAGAGAGATAGAGCATGAGCAGGGGAGGGTCAGAGAGAGGGAGACACAGAATCTGAAGCAGACTCCAGGCTCCGAGCTGTCGGCACAGAGCCCGACGCGGGGCTCGAACTCACGGACAGTGAGATCATGACCTGAGCCGAGGTTGGACGCTCAACCGACTGAGCCACCCAGGCGCCCCAAGATAAATGAACTTTAAAAAAAAAAAAAAAGCAGTGCTGTAATGTGAAACTTGTACATAGGCCACTTTATACACATGTGGATGTACTGGTAGGAGAGATTCCCAAAGCAACACTACTGTGTCAAAGGCTCAGTTCTGCAATTTTGAGTAAATGGTGCCAAGTTCCCTGCCAGAAGGTTTGAATCACTTTGTGCTCCCCCAGCAATGTCTAAGAATGTGTTTGAGAAAAAGGCTTTGAAATAAGACCCTTGTTCTCTGCAACAGATGCCCCAAAATGGTGACGCAGACAGGCTGCTCAGAATTTTACCCTGCTTCCTTATTGCAAAAATTAAGACTTTTTACAAATTGGGGAGCCTGGGTGGCTCAGTCAGTTGGGCATCCGACTCTTGATTTCCACTCAGGTCATGGGGTTGAGCTCTGAGTCGGGCTCCAAGCTGCCAGCTCAGAGCCCACTTGGGATTCTCTCTCTGCCATTCTCTCTCTCTCAAAATCAATAAACTTAAAAGATTCTCTCTTTCTCTGTCCCTCTGCCCTCTCCCCCGCTCACACATTCTCTAAAATTAATTTAAAAAAAAAGAATTTTTACAAATCATTTGCTTTTTTCTATAACTATCCAGTTCCAAGGACCAGAGGGACGGAATTTGTAAAGCATGTTGCCAAGTATATTTCTGTGAATTACATTGTTTTTAATGTTTCCAGACTCAGTTAATAACCTTCCAGAAAATTTATTACATCTGAAGGCAATACTTTTTCCAACTAATTCCAAACGATTATCTGATTCTAGCTATGGAATGTTAAGCGAGAGAATTAATCACTTTTCCTCACCTGTAAGATGAAAGGTTGAGATTACACCCTCTTCTAGGTCTTTCTAGCTCCAAAATTCTCTTAAACCAAGTTTTCACCAACCTCAAGCGGCTTTAGCGTTTTTTTCATTCTCTAGCTGAGGTTACTGTTTTGTCTTTTTCTTTTTTTTGAATTTTTTAACATTTATTATTTTTGAGAGAGAGAGAGACAGCACAAGTGGGGAAGGAGCAGAGAGAGAGGGGGACACAGAATCTGAAGCAGGCTCCAGGCTCTGAGCTGTCAGCACAGAGCCCGACACAGGGCTCGAACTCATGAGCTGTGAGATCATGACCTGAGCCGAAGTCAGACGCTTGACCGACTGAGCCACCCACGCACCCCTGTTTTGTCTTTTTTCTGATCACGTCCATTCCAGGTATTTATTTACTGAGCGTCCTCTAGCAGGTACTGTGTGTGCTACAACTAGGAATGCCAAAATGAGTATGAGGGGCTCCCGAGGTGCTCACAGAGGAGGGGAGGACATGTATGTAATCTGCTATCCTGCACTGTGACCTGTGCTCTCATGGAGATACATATATGGACACATACATACAAAGCCCTGCTATGAGGACAAAAGCAAGGGAGCTATCGATTATATCTTAGATGGGAATTTGACATAAAACCCTCCAGAAGAGGGGCACCTGCGTGGCTCAGTTGGTTAAGCGTCTGACTCTTGGTTTTGGCTCAGGTCATGATCTCACAGTTCATGGGTTCGAGTCCCACGTCAGGCTCCATGCTGGCAGTGTGGAGCCTGCTTGGGATTCTCTCTCTCTCTCTCTCTCTCTCTCTCTCTCTCTCTCTCCTTCTCTCTCTCTCTCCCCTTCTCTCTTTGCCTGCTCACTCACTCTCTCTGTCTCAAAATAAATAAACTTAAAAAAAAAAAAAACAACCCTATAGAAGAGGTTAGGAGCCTGAGGCCATGAGAATGACTAGGAGTCGGCCAGGTAGATTATACTGAAAGACAGTTCTGCTCGAACACTTGTTTTGAAAATATGAATTTGTTCCAACACAGCCGATATATTAGGGAGCAATTTGGGCCTAATGTGAAGTTTGCATTTATTTACCTGCAATTTTGTCCACGAGAAACGCTAGGTAAATTGTGCCCAGTTGCCTGAGCCATGGCATGCCGGAATACAGACACACACCTGCACCCCTCAAACATCCACTGCCCTCCCCCAGCTTCCCCGTGTGTGTTAAAAGCCACCCCATCCACATCTGCTGCTATAACTTCCCAGCCAAGTACCTTCTTCCCTCATCCCAGTGAATCATAAGCTGCCCCCTCCCCAACACCCAATTCCACACGCAAACTTCAGGTCTTTCTCAAGATAAAGTGCCATATTGCTTACAGGACTTATCTATTTCTTAACGACTTAACATGTATAAAAACTGTCCTACCAGGGTGCCTGGGTGGCTCAGTCAGTTAAGCGTCTGACTTCAGCTCAGGTCATGATTTCGTGGTTTGTGGGTTCAAGCCCCACATCGGGCTCTGTGCTGACAGCTCGGAGCCTGGAGCCTGCTTCAGATTCTGTCTCCGTCTCTCTGCCCCTCCCCTGCTCATGCTCTGTCTCTCTCTCTCTCTCAAAAATTAAAATAAACATTAAAATTTTTAAAAAATATATGCACTCTTTATTTTTTAAGTTTCATTTAAATAATGTCTATACCCAACGAAAGGCTCAAACTCACAACCCAAGATCAAGAGTCTCAGGTTCTTCCAAATGAGCCAGCCAGGTGCCCCAAGACTCTTTTTTTTTTCTTTTAAAGTAAGCTCTAGGCCCAATATGGGGCTTGAACTCACAACACCAAGATCAGGAATCCAGGCGCCCCTTTTCTATAGTAAAGGATTAAATGATACGATCCAGTAGCAGGCCTAATATTCTGTAATTCTGAGCCAGTGCTAAGTATAAAGGGTATCTCAAGATACCTGTAATGACTGTAATGTGATCTGAAACCATTTGTGATCTCTACTAGGAACAAAGTCATAGGTATTATGTACTCCTATGACTTGTTTCCTATGTCCAGAATTGAAGGAAGTGCTAACTTTCAATCAGAGGTTAATTAAAATAAGCTTATGTGTGTTTTTTATTCACATCAAAGTTTATGGATCCCCTGAATTCTATTCAACAAACTCTGGTTAAAAATCTCTGCCTAACAAATCCATAGAGAAAAAAAAGGAGATCGATAATTAGCCGCCAGGGGCTAGGGGAGAGGGAAGGGGGAGTGACTGCTAATGGGTACGGGCTTTCTTTGGGGATGATGAAAATGTTCGAAATTAGATTATGGTGACAGTCGCATACTTTGTAAAATACACTAAAACCACTGGATTGTACACTTCACATAGAAGAACGTGATGGTATATACATTATATCTCAGTAAAGCTGTTTAAAAAAACCCTTACGAATACTTAAAAATACTTTCTGCCCCAATGTAAAATAAATTGCTTCACTAATGCTTCAAAGAATCTGTCAAGAAAAAAAATCTTTCTTCCCAGAAAACACCACAAAGTCCATTAAGGTTTCTACTTGGAAAAGCTTATGTGGCATACATGTAGATATTCTTTTAAAAATCACTTTTTTTGGAGCCCATTCTTCTTTTTTTTTAATGTTTGTTTATTTTGAGAGAGACAGCGTGCATGAGCAGGACAGGGACAGAGAGAGAGGAGAGAGAGAGAATATCCCAAGCAGGCTCTGCGCTGTGAGCACAGAGCCGAGGCAGGGCTTGAACTCAAGGTTATGAGATCATAACCTGAGCTGAAATCGAGAGTTGGACGTTTAACCGACTGAGCCCCCCAGGTGCCCTGGAGCCCATTATTCTTTCAGGCAATCTTTGTAACTACCTGTTGAAGCTCATGGCAATGAGCATGTTGATTCTAAAATGGTTAATGGTCTTGGGGTGCCTGGTAGTCTCATAGTGAAGTGTGAGACTTGGTTTCGGGGTTGTGAGTTTGAGCCCCATATTGGGTGTAGAGATTACTTAAAAATAAAATCCTTAGGGGCGCCTGGGTGGCTCAGTCGGTTAAGCGTCTGACTTCGGCTCAGGTCACGATCTCACGGTATGTGAGTTCGAGCCCCGCGTCGGGCTCTGTGCTGACTGCTCAGAGCGTGGAGCCTGTTTCAGATTCTGTGTCTCCCTCTCTCTCTGACCCTCCCCCGTTCATGCTCTGTCTCTCTCTGTCTCAAAAATAAATAAAAACGTTAAAAAAAAATTTTTTTAATAAATAAATAAATAAAATCCTTAAAAAGAAGCAATAAAATAAAATGGATAATGTTTTAGTTTCAGATCATCTGTGTCACATGGAAACCACTCCATGGAACTCTGAATCTACCAAAACACCAATGTGATGAGGGACCAAGCAAGCAGTGCCCCCAGGGAGTATTTCATGGAACAAGGCAAGGACGTCTGCCCTCACTTTTCTGTCCAACACTGATCTGGAGGTCTTAGCCAGAGCAATGAGGTAAGAAAAAGACATAGGGCATACAGATCAGAAAAAGATATTCTTTGTTCACAAATGACATGACTGTCCATGTAGAAATCCCTAACCACCTATAGAAAACCTACCAGCATAGGTGAATTTAGATAGGGGCAATGTACAAAAGTCGACTGCAGTTCTTTGTGCCATCAGCAATTAGTGAAATTTAAAGTGCCATGTACAATAGCAGCAATAAACAAAATATTAGCAATACATTTGACAAAAGCAAGACGCCTACGAAAACTACAAAATAAGAGAAATGAAGGAAGGCCTTTTATTTAGGTCTATAAACAAACAAACAAACAAACAAACAAACTATATGGAGATATACTCTGTTCACAAATGTCAATTCTTCCCCGAGTGATCTATAAATTCAATGAAATCACAATATCCAACTGTATCTTTGTAAAAATTGACAAGCTGACTCTACAACTCCTATGGACCTGCAAGAGATCTAGAGTAGACAAAGCAATTTTGCAAAAAAAGTAGAGCATGTATCCTACCTGATTTCAAGACCCTCTACAGAGTTATATAATCAATACAGCGTGGCATAAGGAGAGCTACCAGATCAACAGAACTGATAGGAGACTCCAAAAACAGACCCTTGCATATACGGTCAACTGAGTTTCAACAGAGTTGCCAAAAGTAATTCAACTGGGAAGGGCAGTCTTTTCACCAAATGGTGCTGGAACTGGATACCTATGTGAAGAAAAATGAACCAGATCCTCACTTCATACCATCTGCAAAAATTAAATTGAGATAAACCATAGACCTAAACAGAACCTTAGAACTTTCAGGAGGAGACAATATTTACAACCTTGGGGCAGATTTCTCAGGACACAAAAACTGCCACTTAAAAAAAATTTGATAAACTGGACTTCATCAACATTTTATATTTCTGCTCTTCAAAAGACACTTAAAATAAAAAGGCAAACCACGAGGTGGGAGAAAATATTTGCAACATATCTGACAAAAGACAGAGGCCTTGTGTGCAGAGTATATTAAGAACCCTTACAACTGAATATAATAAAGGAAACAACTCAAACTTAAAATGGGCAAAAGACTCGAACAGACACTTCACAAAAGAAGATATATAAAGAGCCAATAAGCACACGAAAAGATGCACATCATTAGGTTATCAGGAAAGTGGAAATTAAATGGCAACCACATGAGGGCACCTGGGTGGCTCGGTCCATTGTGAGTTCCGGGGCCCCTGCCCCACACTGGGCTCTCTGCTGTCATGGGGGAGCCCGCTTCAGATCCTCTGTCTGCCCCTCCCCCACTCACGCTCTGTCAAAAAACAACAACGAAATAATAAATGGCAACCAGATGCCACTTCACATTTATCAGGATGGCTAAAATCAAACTGACAAGGGGGGCCTGGGTGGCTCAGTCGGTTGGGCGTCCGACTTCGGCTCAGGTCACGATCCCGCGGTCCGTGAGTTCGAGCCCCGCGTCGGGCTCTGGGCTGACGGCTCGGAGCCTGGAGCCTGCTTCCGATTCTGTCTCCCTCTCTCTCTGCCCCTCCCCCATTCATGCTCTGTCTCTCTCTGTCGCAAAAATAGATAAACATTAAAAAAAAAAAATCAAATCAAATCAAACTGACAAAACCAAGCACTGGTGAGGATGTGGAGCACCTGGGATGTTCATACACTGCTGGCAGGGATGCAAATGGTACAAAGCACCCTGAAAAACACTTTGGCAGTTTATTAAAAAGTTAAGCATGCACCTGTCCTATAACTAGTGATTCTATTTCTAGGTATTTTCCTTAGAGAAATAAAAACATATTTCCATTTTACAAAAGGTTTATATAAAAAATGTTCGTAGCAGCTTTATTCGTAATAGCCCCAAACTGCAAACAACCCACGTGTCCCATCAACAGGTGAATAAACAAACTGTCGTCTCGTCATACAATGGAATACTGATCGGCAATAAAAAGGAGTGAAGTACCAGTATACACAACAACATGGACAAATCTCAAAATAGTTCTATTGGAAGAAGCTAGACAAAGAGTACATACCATATGACTGCATTTATACGAACTTCTAGAACAGGCCAACTATTCTTCCATGATCAAAATCAGAGCAGTAGCTCCCTGGAGTAGGGGAAAGGGGGAGTCCACGCCAAAGAACATGAGGGAACTTTCTGGGGTGACGGAAATGTTCTATATCTTGACTGGGATATTGGTTAAATGAGTGTATACACATTTATCTAAACTTACTGAACTAACGATCTGTGTTGGTTTTCATTAAGGGGTAAGTACTTAGGCATTAAAGTCTACAAAGTTGATCTTATTTTATTTCATTTTTTAAATTCAAGTTAGTTAACATGCAGGATAGTCTTGGGCTTCAGGAGTAGAATCCAGTGAGGGGCGCCTGGGTGGCTCAGTTGGCTAAGGAGTAGAATCCAATAATTCATCTCTTACATGTAATACCCAGTGCTCATCCCGAAAAGTGCCCTCCTTCATGCCCCTCACCCATTTAACCCATCCCCCACACCTTCCAGCAGCCCTCAGTTTGTTCTCTGTATTTAGGAGTCTCTTATGGTTTGCCTCCCTCTGTTTTATCTTATTTTTCCTTTCCTTCTGCTATGTTCCCTTCTGCTATGTTCATCTGTTGAGTTTCTCAAATTCTACGTATGAGCAAAATCATATGATATGTCTTTTTCTGACTTATTTCACTTGGCATAATGCCCTCCATTTCCATCCACATTGTTGTAAATGGCAGGATTTCATTCTTTTTCATTGCCAAGTAATATTCCATCATGCGCTTGCGCGCACGCACGTGTGTGTGTGTGTGTGTGTGTACATACCACATCTTCTTTTTTTTTTATTTTTTTTATTTTTTTTATTTTTGGGACAGAGAGAGACAGAGCATGAACGGGGGAGGGGCGGAGAGAGAGGGAGACACAGAATCGGAAACAGGCTCCAGGCTCCGAGCCATCAGCCCAGAGCCTGACGCGGGGCTCGAACTCACAGACCGCGAGATCGTGACCTGGCTGAAGTCGGACGCTTAACCGACTGCGCCACCCAGGCGCCCCCATACCACATCTTCTTTATCCATTCATCAGTCAATGGATATTTGGGCTCTTTCCATAAATAATTTGGCTATTGTTGATAGCGCTGCTATAAACATTGGGGTGCATGTGCCCCTTCAAATCAGCATTTTTATATACTTTTGTATACTTTGGATAAAATCCTAGTAGTGCAGTTGCTGAGTTGTACGGTAGTTCTATTTTTAATTTTCTGAGGAACCTTCATACTGTTTTCCAGAGTGGCTGCACCAGTTTGCATTCCCACCAACAGTGCAAAAGGTTCCTCACCAACATCTGTTGTTTCCTGAATTGTTAATTTTAGCCACTCTGACAGGTGTGAGGATGTATGTCATTGTAGTTTTGATTTGTATTTCCATGATGATGAGTGATGTTGAGCATCTTTTCATGTGTCTGTTAGCCATCCGGATGTCTTCTTTGGAAAAGTGTCTATTCATGTCTTCTGCCCATTTCTTCACTGGATTAGTTTTTGGGGTATTGAGTTTGGTGGCTTCTTTATAGATTTTGGATACTAACCCTTATCCATTATGTCATTTGCAAATATCTTCTCCCATTCCATCGGTTGCCTATTTTTTTTTTAAATGTTTATTTATTTTTGAAAGAGAAAAAGAAGGACAGGGCAGGGGAGGGATCCAAAGCAGGCTCTGTGCTTACAGCAAAGAGCCGGATGCAGGGGTCAAACTCACAAACCACAAGATCGTGACCTGAGCGGAAGTCAGAAACTTAACCAACCGAGCCACCCAGGTGCCCCTCTGTCGGTTGCCTTTTAGTTTTGTTGATGGTTTCCTTTGCTGTGCAGAAGTGAGGCCATTTTTGCTTTTATTTCTCTTGCCTCTGGAGACATGTCAAGTAAGAAGTTGCTGTGGCCTAAATCAAAGAGGTTGCTGCCTATTTTCTCCTATAAGATTTTGATGGTTTCCTGTCTACATTTAGGTATTTCATCCATTTTGAGTTTATTTTTGTGTATGGTGTAAGAAAGTGGTTCAGGTTCATTCTTCTGCATGTCGCTGCCCAGTTTTCCCAGCACCACTTGCTAAAGAGACTGTCTTTTTTCCGTTGGATAGTCTTTCCTGCTTTGTCAAAGATTAGTTGGCCATACATTTGTAGGTGCATTTCTGGGTTCTCTATTCTGTTCCATTGATCTGAGTGTCTGTTTTTGCACCAGTACCATACTGTCTTGATGATGACAGCTTTGGAGTATAGCTTGAAGTCCAGGATTGTGATGCCTCCAGCTTCAGTTATCTTTTTCAAGATTGCTTTGGTTATTCGGAGTCTTTTCTGGTTCCATACAAATTTTAGGATTGTTTGTTCTAGCTCTGTGAAGAATGCCGATGTTATTTTGATAGGGATTGCGTTGAATATGTAGATTGCTTTGGGCAGTATTGACATTTTAACAATATAAGTTCTTCCAATCCATGAGCATGGAATATTTTTCCATTTTTTGTGTGTCTTCTTTAATTTCTTTCATAAGCTTTCTATGGTTTTCAGTGTGTAGATTTTTCGCCTCTTTGGTTAGGTTTATTCCTAGATATTTTATGGTTCTTGGTGCCAGTTTCATTCTTTTGCATGTTGCTGTCCAGTTCTCCCAGCGCCATTTGCTAAAGAGACTGTCTTTCTTCCATTAGATACTCTTTCCTGCTTTGTCGAAGACTAGTTGGCCATATATTTATGGGTCCATTTCTGGGTTCTCTATTCTTTTCCATTGATCTATGTGTCTGTTTTTGTGCCAGTACCATAGTGTCTTGATGAGTACAGCTTTGTAATACATCTTGAAGTCCAGAATTGTGATGCCTCCAGCTTTGGTTTTCTTTTCCAACATTGCTTTAGCTATTCAAGGTCATTTGTGGTGCCATGCAAATTTTAGGATTGTTTGTTCTAACTCTGTGAAGAATGCTGGTATCATTTTGATAGGGATTGCGTTGAATGTGTAGATGCTTAGGGTAGTATCAACATTTTAACAATATTTGTTCTTCCAATCCATAAGCATGGAATGTTTTTTCATTTCTTTGTGTCTTCTTCAGTTTCTTTCATAATCTTTCTATGGTTTTCAGCGTATAGATCTTTTACCTCGTACAAAACCGATTTTAAAAGAAGTATTTCAGTGTTCGTACAGACCTTTTTTTATTTTAGTTTTTTGGTCAGGGACACAAAGAAGTTTAACTCCGTGGCTTTCATATATCTTTATGCACACAGCACACCCAAGTAATGTACCTGGAATCTTAAATTTAAAGCCTCAGTTCTAAGCTCTTATTTTAGAGATTAGGAAACTGGAACCCCAGTATCCCGATTTCAAGTTCAATGCTCTTTCCACTATTTATATTAAGGCTATAAAATCCACAAAGCAACTTACATCATTGCTACTGAAATGTTACCGGGCTCAGAAAAAGCAGTTAAAATTAACATGTAAAACAGTCCCCCAAAAGAATGACAGATTTAGAATGAGTTTGTTGCAATTGCTAATGAAATAATAGCTCTAAGTCACAGTAATCAAAGAATGCTAAAATCATTAAGTGAACTTTATAAATATAAAAGCTCGGGCTGACCAACTCTTGAACTTCCAATGAACCTTTACATCCACAGGTGGCACAACCAGAGATCCGGGTCCTCCTGATGCGATGGAGTAGGCAGCAGGCAGCATCGCCAGTGAGGCAGTGATGCCAAAAGGAAAACACCAAATTGATCCCAAGTCTAACCAAGTCACTAGATCTAAATACCAGTTCTTAGGAATCATGGAGGACACAGGAATGTGTTAAATAACAATGAGGACAATCAGCAAGATCCAGAACGCGGGAAATTCTACAGGACAAATCACCCAGTGTTTCTTCCACAACTAAATGGCAAGAAAAAAAAAAACAAAGGGAGAAGGAGAAGAAGAAAGAGGAAGAAGAAAAAGGAGGAAGGAAGATGGTGAAGGACCTGCCAGTGATTGAGACTTTATTTCTATTTATTTATTTATTTATTTGTTTGTTTGTTTGTTTAGTAAACTCTACACCCAATGTGGGGCTCGAACTCATGAGCCTGAGATCAGGAGTAGTGTGCTCTTTTGACTGAACCAGCCAGATGCCCCTTAAGACAGACTTTTTTTTTTTTTTAATCTTTTTTTTTTTTTTTAACGTTTATTTTTTTTTGAGACAGAGTATGAACGGGGCGGGGGGGGGGGGCAGAGAGAGAGGGAGACACAGAATCGGAAGCAGGCTCCAGGCTCTGAGCCATCAGCCCAGAGCCCGACGCGGGGCTCGAACTCACAGACTGCGAGATCGTGACCTGAGCTGAAGTCGGACTCCTAACCGACTGAGCCACCCAGGCGCCCCAAGACAGACTTTAAAGGACATATCCAAATGCCAAGTATGGACCTTGGTTGATTTAAATAAAGAGTAAAAAGGCATTTTTTAGATTAATGGGGAAAACTTAACACGGTCTAGTCATTAGGTTGATATTAACAAGTTATTGTTAACTTGGCTGGGTATGACAGTGTTAAAACTATTTTTTTTTTAATCCCTATCTGTGCAAGATACATAATAAAGTTTTTAAAAAAATTTTTTAATGCTTATTTTTGAAAGAGAGAGAAAGATACAGCAGGAGAGGGCCAGAGAAAGAGGGAGACACAGAATCCAAAGAAGGCTCCAGGCTCTGAGTTGTCAGGACAGAGCCTGATGCAGGACTTGAACCCAAAAACTGTGAGATCAGGACCTGAGCTGAAGTTGGATGCCTAACCTACTGAGCCACTCAGGTGTCCCTGAGTTATTATTTTTGTTTGTTTTCTCTTGTTGTTGTTGTTGTTGTTGTTTTTAATGTTCATTTACTTTTGAGATAGAGGGAGAGTGCGAGTGGGGTAGGGGCAGAGAGAGAGGTAGACAAAGGATCTGAAGCAGGCTCTGCGCTGACGGCAGAGAGCCCAACGCGGGGCTCGAACTCATGAACCGTGATCATGACCTGAGCCGAAGTCGGGCGCTTAACCGACTGAGCCACCCAGGTACCCCACATAATGAAGTTTTTATGAGTGAAATGATATGATGTCTAGGATTTGCTTCAAAATGCTAAGAAAACATGTATGGATAGGGGAAGATAAAACAAAAATGGCAGAACGTTGAAGGCCTGTGATTTTAATATTCTTCCTACTTCTGTATTTGAAGTTTTCTATAGTAAAATATATAATCTTATATCCCAAGAATTTATATCCATACGCCCAGGTAATTAGAAAGAGGAAGTTGGGGCACAGTGACTTTTTTGTGTGAATTTTCCCTCGTCCTCGAAGCCAGTGTGCTACCTCTCTGTCTCAGAGACATACAGGAACTTTCCTTCTAACAGAAAGGGATGCCCGACCAGTGACGTCTGCGCGAGAGTACTCAGTGGAGTATTCGGATACACAGAGGGGTCAAAGGAAAAGTAACCACATACCCTATTGGCACTGCTGCTGAAACTCTCAGAGCTGATGGGGAGCAGAGTACTCAACTCCAGGTCCGTAACCATCTGCCGAGACTCTGCCAGCAAACGCTGGAGCTTGCTCGTGGGCGAAAAGTCGTCCTGGGAAGACAACACAACGTACGCATTCAAGAAATCAAGAAGCGTTTTGAGATGTTTATGTTTACAAGCACAGTGTGATAAACACAAATGTTAACCACCCACTAATGTTTCTTTGACTTTAGGCATTACATATCAAAGCTGGACATGAAATACTACAAGAACCAAATTCCATTTATTTCTTAGAACCTACTTTGCTAAATAATTTGACTTCAACAGACCTTACAACTAATTAAGTAACATCCATGCGATAAAAAGAATCCTAGGCTGGGGCCCCTGGCTGTCTCAGTAAGTAGAGCGTGCAACTCTCGATCTTGGGGTTGTAAGTTCGAGCCCCACACTGGGTGTAGAGATTACTTAAAGATAAAATCTTTAGGGGCGCCTGGGTGGCGCAGTCGGTTAAGCGTCCGACTTCAGCCAGGTCACGATCTCACGGTCCGTGAGTTCGAGCCCCGCGTCAGGCTCTGGGCTGATGGCTCGGAGCCTGGAGCCTGTTTCCGATTCTGTGTCTCCCTCTCTCTCTGCCCCTCCCCCGTTCATGCTCTGTCTCTCTCTGTCCCAAAAATAAATAAAAAACGTTGAAAAAAAAATTAAAAAGATAAAATCTTTAAAAAAACAAAAATCCTAGGCATTAACTCTCCTAAATTAACTTTCCAAAGTCATAATTACCATGCTCATTAGTATGCCAAAATACTTGCAAAATGTAATTTTAACATTAAACGCTTGTAAGCTTCTAAGGGGCACCTGGGTGGCTCAGTCAGTTACGCGTACGAGCTCAGGTCATGATCTCACTGTTTGTGAGTTTGAGCCCCGAGTCGGGATCTGTGCTTACAGCTGAGAGCCTGGAGCCTGCTTCAGATTCTGTGTCTCCCTCTCTGTCTGCCCCTCCCCTGCTGGTGCTCAGTCTCTCTCTCTCTCTCAAAAATAAATAAACGTTAAAAATTTTTAAACAAATAATATAAAAATATGTGGATATGTGCCTTAATTTGTTCTTGTTTAATTTTCAACTTTGGGATCTAAAGTTTTAGCATGACAACCACTCTTGAAAGTACCTAGACTATTTTTTTGCTAAGAAAAGTGAAGTCTAATGTTCCAGGAACAAAGATGATCACTACTGACCTGGATTTAGAAGACATTTAATAAATACCTGCTGAGTGAATATATCTGTGTGTGTGAGCAGGTGCGCGTGCACACACATACACACACACACACAAATGTATACATATATATGGACAACATAAGCATGTAATATATATATACTGCCTCAAAAAATAGGTACCAACCCTGAAAAAAAGTTTACAAGAACTGAAAAGGTAGTAACTAGTATTTCCTCTCATACTAACAGCTTTAAAAAAATTAACATCTCTGAGGGGCACCTGGGGCCTCAGTCGGTTAAGTGTCTGACTTCAGCTCAGGTCATGATCTCATGAGTTGAAGCCCTGCGTTGGGCTCTGTGCTGACAGCTCAGAGCCTGGAGCCTGCTTCGGATTCTGTGTCTCCGTCTCTCTCTGCCTCTCCCCTACTTGTGCTGTTTCTATCTCAAAAATAAACATTTAAACAAATGTTTAAAAATTAACAGCTTTGAGGTATAATCAACATATAATTAACTACACAATTAAGTTGGGGTATCTAGGTGGTTCAGTCGGTTGGGCGTCCGACTTCAGCGCAGGTCATAATCTTGTGGCCTGTGAGTTCAAGCCCTGCATTGGGCTCTGTGCTGACAGCTCAGAGCCTGAAGCCTGCTTCGGATTCGGTCTCCCTTTCTCCCTGCCCCTCCCCCACTCGCGTTCTGTCTCTGTCTCAAAAATAAATGTTTCAAAAAACTATGCAATTAAGCTACATAATATGCTGAGCTTTACCTATGTACACAGCCCTGACACCACACCCACAACGGACAGGGAAGCAAACCTATGCCCCCTGGGAATTCCTGCTGGAGTCGGTCCACCCATTCCCAGCCAACACTGATCTGTCTTCTGTCACCAGAGACTAGTTTGCCTTTTCTGGAATTTTATATAAACACATTCATATTTTTGTCTATGTGGCATCTTTCACTCAGCATAATCATCTTGAGATTCACCTGTGCTGTGTATCATAAGTAGTTTATGCCTTCGTACTCCTGAGAAGTACCTCACTGCATGCGGGCATCATTTTGTCTATTCACCTACTGATGTATATTTGGGTTGTTTCCAGTTTTTCAGTTAATACAAATAAAGCTGCTTGAGTATTCACGTGCAAGTCTTTGTATGGACGTGTTTCCATTTCTCTAGTGGAATAGCTGGGTCATATGGTACATGTATATTTAATTTTTTAAGAAACTACCCAAGTGCTCTTCAAAGTGAATTTTCTTTTCCCACCACCAGTGAATGAAAGTCCCGGTTGCTCCAGATTCTAGTCAACACTTAGTATGGTCAAGTTTTAACAAAGAGAACACCCATCAAATACCCATTAGGGGCCAGGCCCTAAAATATCTCATTTAGGCCAAGCAAGTGTAATGTTATTATTGCATATTTGCAAATGAAGAAACTGAGGCTCAAAGAAAGTAAATAACTTTACTGAGGTCATTGAGCTAAGACAAAGCAAAACAAGGACGTGAACCCAGATCAGTTTCATAGCCTGTTCTCTCCCCCAAGTAAAGCCAGAAGTAATTAAGTTCACTTCAACTTTTTTTCACTCTGACAGAGCTGTAACGCTGATCCCATTTATGGTGAAGGCACCGGCTCATGTGTGACAGTGACAGTGCAGTAACAACCTCACTGACCGTCAGGAGGGGCATGAACAAACTGACTTATTCAATCAATAGACTACATATTGATCAGCAGTCAAAATGAAGGGACTAAGTCTTCAAGTATCAGCATGGATAAATGTCACAAAATATTCACACAGTTGGAAAAATCATCGCAAAAGGATAGAGACAGTCTTTTACCACTTACACACATTTTAAATACACACAAAACATTATGTAATGTTTAAATATATGTTTTTAAATAGTAAAAGCATAAGAAAAAGCATGAATGCAACTTCAGGATAGTGGTTAACTGGTGGGGGGAGTGGGCGAGGGGAGAAGGCACGTGGGACCCACGCTTTATCTGTAGTATTTCATTTCTTGAACAAGAAAAATAAAACAAATGTGACAAAGGTAAGCATGTCAAATGTGAATGTAGGTGCACAATTGCTTGTTACAGTCTTTTTTGTTGTATTTAAAATATGTGTATGCACATATATATGTAATATGTATGTATCTACCAGTCACCAGGAGGGCCTGAGGGACATCTGGCCTGGAGTTAACTCTATAGAATAACATTTATTTTTTATGTTTTTTAAAATTTATTTTGAGAGAGAGAGAGAGAGAGAGAGAGCACATGTGTGAGCGTGGGGAGGAGCAGAGAGAGACGAGACAGAGAGACAAAGAAAGAGAGAAAATCCCAAGCAGGCTCCACACTGTCGGCATGAGTCTGTTGTGGGGCTTGAACTCATGAACAGTGAGATCATGACCTGAGCCGAAACCAAGAGTCATACACTTAACGAACTGAGCCACCGAGGCACCCCTATAGAATAATATTTAAAGGAAATAGAAGGTGAGTAACTGTGACTTCAGTTAAATGATATAATTAAAGTCCCATAGTTTAGAAAAAAAACAAAAAACAAAAAAACAACCCTGAAGAATGACCAAAATTAAGCACACGAACCACAGTGCTACAGGAAAATTAAAAGCATGCTGGGGAGAAGTCTTGCTTGAATGAGTTGGGTATCTCTAAGCAAAATACAAACCTTCTCATTGGACAATGGTGCCTCTTTGTTGAATAACAAAATCTTAGGTGAGTTCTTTGTATCAGAAGAGGGCCCTGTCTCTATCAATCTCTCATCCTCTCGTGCCGCAGCTTTTGAAGCACCCAAACAGTGGGAATGCTGGATGGCAAACAGCTCACTACAAACAATAAAACCAAACGGGACAGACATCTTAAAGTGGTAGCAAACATGCGTCACCAATACTCTTACGCTTCAAACTATCTCAACAGGAAAAAAGTTGTTTTTCTTTTTAATGAAGAAGCTCAAGTTTGAGTAGAACATTAGAGATTTGAAGAGAATAATTGAGTAGAATATTATCAATTCATGCATACCCTTTGCAGTCAGAATTAAAACAGAATTCTTAGAGGGTAACAACAGAATAGGGAATTTCCATCCCCCTTCCAAAAAAGAAAGAAGAGAAAGGAAGGGAAGGGAAGGGAAGGGAAGGGAAGGGAAGGGAAGGGAAGGGAAGGGAAGGGAAAGGAAGGGAAGGAAAAGAAAAAAGAAAAGAAAAGAAAAGAAAAAAAAGAGAAAAGAAAGAAGGAAAATCATCCAAAAGGGAGGGGAAAAATTAACACAGGTTAAACTCGTGAAAATTTTGGGTTTTTGGTTTGTGAAGTTGATTTTTGTTAATGGTTTTTAAAAGTCCAACCCTTTTGTGAGAGTCGGACAGCACCGTATGGCTCTTCATTCTTCTGCAGGCCGTCGGTATCGGAGAACAGGGCCGTGTAGCCAAGCTTCGGGGTAGGATATTAGAGTTTGGGCTCAAAGCAGAATGAAAGGCAAAAGCTGGCACCCCTTCCTCCCACGTGCCCTGTAACTGAAGGGGAGCAGGCTGCCCGTGGCTTCTCGCTCCACAGGTAACCCCCCCGTGGTCTGGCTGGCATGGGATGGTGGAACAAACGGGAGCATTCAGCCCGATAATAAAGTAGGTACACAGTAAGTGCTTATACTCTAAGGGAGAACATAATTATCTTCTGTGTTTAGCCACGCATTTGTCAGGTGACGTGTGGGCACCGCCCCTCTGCTGGCAGCATGAGTCCTGTCAAGTATTTCAAACCAGGGAGGTCAAAAGGGTCTTGAAAGAAAACTCCAAATTTAAATTTGAATTTCTTTCCTATGTTAAATTTCATATATGTCCACTGCGCTCTTAAACCTAACATAGGGGCTGAGCACAGAGCCTAAATAGGATTCTCTCTCCCTCTGCCACTCTCCCCTGCTCACGCTCTCTCTCTCAAAAAAAAAAAAAAAAAAAAAAAAAGAAGGGGCACCTGGGTGGCTTGATTGGGTAAGTGTCCGACTCTTGATTTGGCTCAGGTCATGATCCCACAGTTTGTGGGTTCGAGCCTCGCACTAGGCTCTATGCTGACAGTGCGCAGCCTGCTTGGGATTCTGGCTCTCCCTCTCTCTGCCCCTCCCCTTTTGTGTGCACGCACATGCTCTCTCTCCCTCCACCCAAAATAAATAAATAAACTTAAAAAAATTTTTTTAAATAATGTTGTTAAACCATGCACTCAACAAACACTAAAAAAAACTACCATAAACTTTCCCCGTAATCTATGTGCATTCTTCGCTCAGCAGTGAAAATGCACAGTTGTGCTCTACTGATAACTTGCAATTATTTAAAGAAAATCTGTGAAAAACAAATACAAATAGATAACTTTCTACTGATAACTTGCAATTATTTAAAGAAAATCTGTGAAAAACAAATACAAATAGATAACTTTGACTGGCACCACCATTTTACTTTAAAATTTCACAACAGACAATAACTATCTGTATGATTTTTTTTAAGTTTATTTATTTTGAGAGAGAGACAGAGCACGCAAGAGGGAGAGGGACAGACAGAGGGATAGAGAGAGGGAGGAAGAGAGAGAATCCCAAGCAGGCTCCACACTGCCAGGGCAGAGCCCGACATGGGGCTTGAACCCGTGAACCATAAGATCACGACCTGAGCTGAAGTCAAGAGCCATATGCTTAACTACTGAGCCACCCAGAACCTCATGTATGATTTTTAAATGACTTAGGCTTCTAAAAGGGCCAAGGAAAAATCCAAATAATGAAATTACCAGAAAGAAATTTTAATCATAAAGTCCTATGAAAGTCAGCGTGATGACTGAAATAAGGCTCTCAATATAGAAACTTCATTCTTTCTGTAATTTAAGAACAAAGAGCTAGGTTTTATTTAAAAATTGCAGGGGTGCCTGGGTGGCTCAGTTGGTTGAGTGTCTGACTTCAGCTCAGGTCATGATCTCATGGTTCATGGGTTCAAGCCCCACTTTGGGCTCTGTGCTGACAGTTCGGAGCCTGGAGCCTGCTTCAGATTGTGTGTCTCCCTCTCTCTCTGCCCTTCACCTGCTCATGCTCTGTCTCTCTCTCTCTCAAAAATAAATAAACACTGAAAAATTTTTTTAATTGCACACATTGGGGCACCTGGGTGGCTCAGTCGATGGAGGGTCCACCTCTCAACTTCAGCACAGGTCATATCTCAGGGTCATGGGATCAAGCCCTGCATCAGGCTCCATACTGAGCATGGAGTCTACTTGGGATTCTCTCTCTCTCCTGTCTCTCTCTCTCTCTCCCCCCTCTCTCCCTCCTACCCCTCCCCCCAAAAAAGTTTTTTTTAATTTCAGACATTATTATAGCGCCCCTCAACCACAAGATTCTGCAAGTTTTTTTTATGTTTCTCTATTTTTGAGGGAGAGAGCACAAGCTGGGGAGGGGCACAGAGAGAGATAGAGGGTGGCACAGAGAATCCAAAGCAGGCTCTTAGCTGCCAGCACAGAGCCTGATGCAGGGCTTGTACCCAGGAACCGCAAGATCATGACCTGAGCCGAAGTTGGATGCTTAACCAACTGAGCCACCCAGGCGCCCCAAGATTCAGCAAGTCTAACGATAAGATGAGCCTGAATAATGCAGCATATGCTAATGACTAATCCATTTTCTTAAAAAAAAATTAACCTTTCTCAGCTTGTTATGTACAAATATTATTTTTCTTGCATGATTTCAAAAAGTGAGAAGGTTTGGGAAATGTACAATGAATACAAGGGCAGAAGCAGTTGGATACGGAAATATGTCACTGGGGGGTTGGGGGGCAGGTGGAGGCGAAATTCTTATCTGTGGTCTATCTTATCTCTGCAGAAAAACAGCTTATCGATTCACACGGGATCCAGGGGTGAGGAATGCTCCAGAGCGGCATTCTGCTCCATAAAGTGACCTACTGTTAGCTTTAAAAAAAAAAAAAAAAAAAAAAAAAAAAAAAATTTGCCCAACTCATGACAACTGGCTTTCTTTTCAAACAAACCCTTTGCCTCAGAAGCAGTCCTAGGTACAAACTTTTCACTGGAATCTAATAGGGTCTCTTTGCACAATCAGAAACTCGACTATGTGCTGATGAAGAGAGTAACCGTTTGGCCCCAGACGTGATTTCTGTTTGCAAACACTGGTCTCTGCTTCCCAGTGAGCGTCGAGTGGCTAATGCCCTTTCCATTTCCAAGCACAGCATGTGGGGTCCCCGGGGGTTAACAATGCCAACATCACTAACCTCGTGGAGGAGTTGTATTTCCGTCTGCTGGCACTTTCTGCACAAGTACACACGGATTTGTGGCGAACGATTCTTTGCACTTTGGAAGGCTTGAAAATACTCATCCATTCCACGTCAGACATGTGGCCTGGTGCCTCGATTATGAAGTTACTCGGGTGGCAGCACTTGGATTCCCATATGTCACTTTCCCCCAAACAGGCTTCGTTTTTATGGCAACAGGAGACTCCAGACCTTTCCATGTCATCTTGACATTCGACATTCAACTTTTCCGGTTGTTTTGCCCCAGAACAGCTGGCCAGGCCCAGGTACACGTTAACATCATGCCACTGTTTCTCATCAGATAAGGACATTGATGTTTCCAAGAGTTGTTTCTCTTCATTCTGAATCTCTATCCCGTTCCCTTTTGGTGACTTTGCATGGATCTTGCAAAATGTACTTTTGTTTTCGGCTTCCATCGGCATTTTTCCTCCCAGAGACCAAGACTTTTGCTTCTCCAGCAAGTCTTTTGTAAATAGAGATGAGACAGCAATTACACTTTTCCCCCCAAATGAAGTATTAACCTGTAGTCTCTTCTCTTTGCATACATCACAAGGGCTCTTGTCTGACCTATTTTGCTGAACCAACGTGGTCTCAAATTTTGGGTCTTTAACCAGTGACTTCTGATTTTTCTCTCTCTTAATATCGACTTTTGGGCGGTTATTCTCAAGGTCTGACAAACACATGTCTCTGCTATGGTGGCATTACAAAAAACGTAAGTTATTAGATACACTTAATACCGTCATTCTAAATATTTCACTCAAACCCCATTAGTTGAGCTAAATCCTATTAAGACCCATTTGTATGAAATGAAAAGGTAAGGTAGAATATGTATTCTTTCTTCAGAGCCCGATTTCCACCTGACTTCAAGGAAGTCTTTCTGACCAGCAAGCCCACACGCTTACTTTCCCTTCCTGCCTTCCACTCCCCCGTGCTTACTGCCTATACTGTGGTTACTGCTTTACTGTATGTATTCTCTAATCATGCAGCAAACTTCCTATTATAACTATATTGTTCACCAACTTTCATGTATATATCTTGTCTTTTCAGTAGACTCATAAGTTTTTTTCTTTTTTTTTTTTTTTAATGTTTATGTATTTTTGAGAGATAGAGCACAAGCAGAGCAGGGGTGGGGAGGGGCAGAGAGAGAGGGAGACACAGAATCCAAAGCAGGCTCCAGGCTCTGAGCTGTCAGCACAGAGCCGGATGTAGGGCTTAAATCCACGAACTGTGAGATCATGACCCGAGCCGGAGTCGGACGCTTAACGGACTAAGCCACCCAGGAGCCCCGACTTGTAAATTTCTTAATGTATAGGCCTTTTTAGTCCTCCTGGCACTTCAGGACAGCCTTTAACATACATTAGGTATTCCGTAAATACCTGTTCATTGGTCTGTTATTCCCCTTCCTATTAGTGTCACAGTAAACAGAAGTAAAGCCAGGACTGAAAGGGGACAGAGATTCAAGGGACAGAGATACAGTGGAAAGTGCCAAATGTGTTTACCATACTGCATTCATGACCGACCCATTGATCTGCTAGATATTTACACAGCGATATACTGAAAGCTGGTCTAAAGTAAGAAAGGCATGTGTGCATAAAATGAAGATTAAGAACACTATACAACAGGATACACCGTTAACTAAACTGTCTTCATGTCACATGTATTCAGGTATTCTGATCTGTAGAATTCTGACCCCTCAGACAACTCAACCCCCACGTTTCCAGAATGGCACAGGCCATGTCACGCTCTTAGAGAATAACTTCACGCATCTCGCCCAAGTGCCTCCCAGGGGCAATGAGGTCCAAACAAGGAAAAAGCCAGTGTGATGGGGGCTCTTGACTGCAAGAGAACTCTGGGCTGGTGTGGTAAGTATCAGCAGCAGCAGCAGCAACAGCTGGGACACAAAGCCAAATGTAACTACCCCCTTTCCCCCCCAGCAGAAGGCCTCAAAAGAAAAGTAAAGTACAGCAGTCACACTGTCCGGAGGGACAGTCGCTCCCCACGTCCACCGCTGCAACTGCTAACTACCAGCAAAGGGGCTGCTGGGAGTGCAGGGCGGCCTCCACACCTGCGGGGTTCCCCCCCCCCCCCCCCCCCCCCCCAGCGGTGGGGACCTGCCCTCATTCCTGTGCCCGGTCATGACTCCCATGTAACACTGGTGCTTGGAAAAGTAGACTAAATGTAACTGTGGGGGCAGCTGTATGCCTGTTAAATTAAACCACACCTCATATATTTGTATTTTAACTTTACAGAGACCAATTTAATTCATACACTACACTGCTTGTTAGAGGTATGAAAAGGTGTCTCCTTCTATTAACAAAGAAAATAGGAAAATCCAGCTAAAATCAGAGATCACCCTCAGCTAGCTGAACTCCTACTCCAGTCATGTATACCATTCGCTGGCGTTATTTCTTTTAGGCAAGTGCTATGTCCTAGGCGTCTTTATTTTGCCCACCCCCAGCCCCGTGAGTGCTAAACACTACACACTAAGTGCGCCTGAAAGAGGACATGATTCACCTCTGCGGTTTCCACTTGCGCTCGAAGCCTTGTACGCAACGGACGCACAAATAATGCTAATGAATTTCTTTCATCAAGTGGCTAAATCGGGATCGTACCTAAAATTCTCAGATCAGGTCTCATTACAACACAGGATTATAATGGTGATGACTAGCTCATATATATTTATTCCGTATCCCTTAGGGAATGACGGTCAATACTGGCCTACAGTAAGTACTTAATAAGCAGACTGAACGATAAAATAATATACAAGATCATACTAGCAGCATCTTACTAAGGTTACCTGGATTCCAGAACCTTTGATTCCTCCATCTTTGAGTCATATATCTGTAATAATTCCTGAGAATTTTCCACATTAAAATTAAGAAACTGCAGATCACTCTGTTGTTTTACATAAATCTGCCATAAATATTGATAAGTAAGTTGTGACAATAAAACTATATTGAGTCAACATTCAAATGCTACAACACGTCAGATGGTGACTAGAGACATATGCTAAATATGTTTGCTTTTATTTTTCCTATGTTAGCACTGAGATTTGTTAGTATAACTGGTTTCCTAACCTTTTGTTACCATAAGCCAAACCCTACTGATTATGCTAAAGGTGACATACCTTTAATGTACTTAGGACACTAAAAGCACCATAAGCAAAAATCGGCAGACACACGCTTTTCCTAATTTGATGTTTGTTTATAAACGTGTCCCACCTAACAGTAAGGGCAGGGGAACCGGGGACGTACCTGTCTCAGATTACGTAGTTCTGCGTCTGTACGTTCTTGCTTTGACTTGGCAATGTCAAGTAACTCATCTTTCCTTTTTTCTCTCTGTGCTATTTAACAACAAATGTTATTCAAATATTTCTCATCAGCCGTATCAACACAAACCTCTTCATTTCCAATAAAAACTTAATGTTCCAGTAACATTTTCCTCCTGTTCCTGAACTTAAAATTTGCAAAATGCATGGCTGGGAAGAGCTTTTTCTGTGATTCTGCCTAGATCTTTCACCAAATTTGAAAATTTTCACAGTGTAATTAATGCTGAGTCAAAGAAAAGATCCAGAATTGTATCAACTGTATGATCAAATCACACTGTGCGTTTAGATACACGGACACAAAGATAAGAAGTCTGAGAACAAGTACATTAAATATTAAAATAAGCTTTTTTGGATGGGAGGATTAATAATTATTTTTCTCTCTTTTTTGGGGGAGGGGGCATGATAAAATATGTATTACTTTAATTTTTAAAAATTTGTTCACATTACATGACTACCTTATGAATGCATTTTCATTGCAAAAACCCAAACATATTACCTTTATCAACAGAATGAATGAATGAATGAATAAATAAATAAGTAAATAAAACAGTTTCAGAACTTGGTAAATTGAGAACCCATAGGAAGAAAAGAATCTGAAGTGCTATACAAAGACTAGTACCAGAAAAAAAAAAAAAAACACAATATTACACTAAAGGAGAAATAAAGTGACTCACACAGAAATCAGAAATCAACAATAAATGCTTCACTTCAGAAAAAATCAGTAACTTTATAAGAAGTTCAAACTCAATGTATAAAATGACCCTGTAACTACATGAATTGAATTCGAAGTAAATCGGAGACAATCTCAATAAAAATTTATAACTTCTATCTATGGTTCTTTCATAAAACACCTCCTACGTGTCATTTTTCTACATTTTCATTTTACATGAAAAAGGACAAAAGTTTCTATCGTCACTTTCCATCTGGACATCGCAAAGACCACGTGAGGACACAGGCCCGTGCGTTGCTGCAGACTGTAACTCCACTGGACAGCTGCTCTGGGGGTCAGGGCACCAGCTGCAGGAAGGAGCCAGAGAGGTCTGTGCACAGCCGCCCGGTCTCCCCAGCGTGGCTCATGCTCAGCCCTTCCGACATGGGTCTGCAGCATCATCTCACCTTTGAAAGGTAATCCGCGTGCACAAGATGGAAAACGTGAAGAGAAGTTCAGTGAAAGCCACGTTGCCAGCTTGAAACTATCACGTCTTTTCTACTCCATTCTGAATTTATTTCTTTGCATTATAGGCGTCAACACCATCATGAGAGCATATAAATGCAGTGCGCCTGCACTATTTATGCAGAGTTGCATTCAGTTTATGTGAATTCAATTATAAGCACAAAGAAAAAACTAAAAAAGGAATTGCAGCTAGTTTGACTGGAAGTAATGCCCACAGTGGATCTGTGACTCTCTCTGCTGGGCTCAGTTCCGCTTGCCTCTCATTATTAGCAGCACTGTGACACGCTGGGTGTAATTCCTAGTATTTTGAGATACTCGAGATACTTTGGATACAGTACGGCCCCTGACCAAAAGCCATATTTGGAGTTCACGGGTAATTTTAAATATATGTGAACTTTGCCTTAATCTCGGACTTTAGAATAATCTACTAGTGCATAAGAGGCAACTCTACTGTAAATATCGGTGTTCCGCTCGGTCAGATACTTTTCTACATGGCTGGGTTTAGCTGAGAGATCAAAGCGGTGGGACCACTCTTTCTGTGGTCACAGAAAACAAAGAGATGTCGGACTCTGCTGGTAGCTGCCTGAGCAAGCAGCCTAAGAAAGACACCAGAGGGGAAAGGGTCCTGGTAGTCTGCACCCACCACATCTGGTCAAGGCTCTGCCTTTTACTGACCAGGAGACCTTAGGCAATCAATCACTCAATGCCACGGGGCTTCGTTTACAAGACAGTCAGGACCCCAGAAATATGACCTAGCATCATCGCTTTATTTGCAAACTTCTTATAAGCAGTTATGTACAAAACAAAGAAACACATCATCTATGTGAAGCACTTCATCTTCAACGAGACAAAAAAAAGTTTTGAACTTAACAGACATCTTAAGAGGTCTTAAGACATCTTCCAGCTTCAAATAAAATGTGTTCATTTTCAGTTACAGCATCTGACAGGATATTATCATATTAAGCCTTTTAAAATTATTTTAGGCTTCCTTCACTTTTATAATTTAAACACACAAAAATTGTTTGAGACAGCAGTATGACTAGAAAAGGTGTTTAAGAGGGGAAACTGGGTGGCTCAGTCAGTTGAGCGTCTGACTCTTGATTTCGGCTCAGGTCATGATCTCACAGTTCGTGAGTTCCGGCCCCGCATCAGGCTCTGCGCCAGTGACATGGAGCCCTCTTGGGATTCTCTGTCTCCCTCTCTCTCTGCCCCTCCCCTGCTTGTGTTCTCTCTCATTCTCTCTCTCTCTCTCTCTCTCTCTCTCTCTCTCTCTCTCAAAAATAAATAAATAAACATAAAAAAAAAAAAAGAAAAGAAAGAAAAGGTATTTAAGAGATAAGCTTAGGAGGGGTGCCTGGGTGGCTCTGTTGGTTAAGTGTCTGACTCTTGATTTGGGCTCAGATCATGATCTCACGGTTCATGAGATCAAGCCCCATATTGGGCTTTGCACTGACAGCATGGAGCCCGCTTGGGATTCTCTCTCTCCTCCTCTCTCTGCCCCTCCCCCACTCATGTCCTCCCTCCCCGCCCCCCGCAAAAAATAAACATTTAAAAATAAATCAACATAAAAAATAATAAAATTATTCACAAAATGGATTTATTATAGTATTATCTAACAAATTCCATAATCCGTAATCCATCCTAGTAATACACAATAGGATGTAGGAGTAAAAATTGCCAAATCAAAACAAAGGGAGACGGTTAAAATATACTGCAAATATCTTCCTTCCTCTGACCTCCCACAGCATTGTGTTCCCATCTGTATAGTACTAGATTTTCTGCGGGCCTATGAGCTTCATAGCAACTAGCAGAGTGCCTGGCACACAAAAGCTGACCCAAAGATTGTTTGAATTCAACTGTAAAGCTATATATATACATATATGACTTTAGGATACATGTATATCTCATTTACACATACATTTTTAATAGATGACTTTGAGACAGCAATCCTAGAAATAACGAAAACAGTGACCTCTACTGGTAGAAAACTGCATTTTCCCCGATCTTTAATCACATGACCTTAAAATTAAGAATTTTCATTTATATGTGAAAAAATGTTAATAATGCATTTTGCCCTTTAAGAAATGTATTCTCCTAGAAGGAAGGGCATTAAGGGTGTGTATACATAAGCCCCAAATATGTCAATTTAATTAATTCTGTTTGAAACGTCACCTCCAATTCTATGATTTTCCTCATAACCAACTACCAGAACGAAAGCCTAGTAAAATTCGGCTGGCAAAGGACAGAGAGGAGGTCTACACGTCAGTGGTTCTCAACCGGAAGTGGAGACACAGAGGTCGGAACTAGTGGACACTAGTGGGGTATATGCAGCGGGCAGTGTGGGAGAATGTGGTGGAGGGGGGGTGGAAGGCAATATTTATATCTATCTTCAGGGGGCCTAAGTTAAACTAGTGATAAATTTGCTTTTTTTTTTTTTTTTTAAGTTTCCTTATTCAGGGGGCGTCTGGGTGGTTCAGTCGGCTGGGTGTCTGACCCTTGATTTCAGCTCAGGTCATGATCTCATGGTTCATGGGTTTGAGCCCGTACACTGGGCTCTGTGCTGGCAGCAAGGAGCTTGTTTGAGATTCTCTCTCCCTCTGTGCCCTTCCCCCCACTCAAAAATAAGCATTTCGAAAAAATAAAATAAAACTTATTTATTTATTTTTGGGAGAGAGAGAGAGAGCGAAAGAGAGCAGGGGAGGGGCAGAGAAGGAGAGAGAGAGAATCCCAAGCAGGCTCCACACTGTCAGCCCAGAGCCCGACCCGAGACTCGAACTCATGAACCGTGAGATCATGACTTGAGCCAAAACCAACTCTGACGCTTAACTGAATCACGCAGGCACCCGCTCTTTTTTTTTTTTTTTTTTTTTATTTATTTTTTTTATATATATATATTTTTTATTTTTTTCTTTAATATTCCCTGCCTGGTCCCTCCCTGTCCCTTAAAGGCTGTTAAAAAAACCAAAAACCAAAAAACTACTATTTTGAGAGAGGTGTAATTCCTTCAGTCTGTCGTGGTCGTACCACAGAAAGTTTAGGTTACAAATATGTAACTATTCAATCGCTTAAATTAATTTCTATTTTTACCAGTAAAAACCAATTCATCGTGCAGGCAACTTTTCTCTTGCTTGAGGCGAATGATCTCTTCTCGTTGTTCGTTATTTTCTGTTGTCTTTTCGTTTAGGTCCTCTTCACAAATAGAAGAAAACAGAAGTCCTCAAATAAATACTAGTTCCTAGAAGACTATATACACTGAATACCTCATGCCCTCGGCACCCTTTCCAATCAATGTGAAATCCTGTTGGAGCTACAACCGCATCCCTGGCAGTGACCCTTGTCAGCCTTCCGTATCCCTGACCGGCCTCTCTTTTACAGCCTAGAGTCCAAAGAACAATCAGGGTAATCTTATTCTTTTTTTTTTTTTTTAATTAAGTAAACTCTACCCCCAATGTGGGGCTCAAACTCACGACCCCAAGATCAAGAATCACGTGCTCTCCTGACTGAGCCAGCCGGGACCCGCAGGGTAATCTTTTAAAAGTAAAACTCTGTTCATGTCACTTCTCCGCTAAAAGCTCTACCACACTTAGGATGAAATCTAAACTCACTACCCTGAGCCTTGCATGGCCCTGACTGTCACTCTCCCCATTCTTTGTTCTGTTCCTTGAACGTGTCCCAACCTCAAAACCCAGCCTAGGGCTTTTGTATTTGCTGTTCCTTCTGCCTGGAAGGCTCTGGGCCCAGATCCTCACATGGCTACTTTTCTCGCCATCCAAGCTTCTGCTCAAATGTTCTCCTCAAAGCCGCCTTCCCAGTCCACCCGGACTGAGTTCGTTGCCCTCACTCTCTAGTCCACTGTCCGTTACCCTGTCATCCTTTAAAGAGATGACAGAGTCTGTCCCTGCTGTCAAGGGGCTTACAGTGTGATTATGGTTTTAGCTGAAGCTACAAATGGAGACAAAGCCTACGATTTGGCACAAGTCAAGGCATCATAAGAACAAGATTTTAGAAGGCTGAGTCTTTTAAATTAAATCGACCACAATAAACTTTCACAATTTCAGCAGCGACTCACTGGCTCAGGGGTGCAGGAGACCTGAAAATACTGACTCCGTCTGGTTCATGTCTGTGCAATGACCTCCCTCGGGCCTGTGTGCTCCAGGCCCCTTGGAGGTTACTGCATGCCCTAAATGGAATTCAGAAAGGCTTATTCTGATCTTCCCTCTGGCGCACAGATGGCACCACTTTAGATAACTACCCTTGACCTCATCACAATGCCCCTCGCTCCATAAAAGCTATGGATTAAAGTCTGGACTTCGTGGAGAGTAGCTTATGTAGCACCAGGATTATGGGCCACCCGATCCCCCTGTCACTAAGTGACCCTGAATAAAACTCCATGTGAATGGTATGGAATGGCTTGCTTCATTTTTCAGTCTCAAAGTGCCTTCTCAGTCTGGAAGATACTTTACTTTCCTCTACCTTCTAACAACAAGGCACTCCACTAAGGACAGAGGTCAGAGTAACTTCCACCAAAATACAGCTTTGTTATTCTAAGGTTGCTTGTTCCATGGTGAGAGCCTATGCTCATGTGGAGCTCGATGACCATTTACTCTGCCCCAGGGTGGGGAATGGCCAGAGAAAAGTGGGCCTACCGGGGCGCCTGGGTGGCTCAGTCGGTTGAGCATCCGACTTCAGCTCAGGTCATGATCTCACAGTTGGTGAGTTCAAGCCCCATATGGGGCTGGCTGCTGTCAGCACAGAACCTGCTTCAGATCCTCTGTCCCCCTCTCCACCCCTCCCCCACTTGCACTCTCTCAAAAATAAATGAAACATTAAAAAGGAAAGAAAGAGGGGCGCCTGGGTGGCTCAGTCGGTTAAGCGGCCGACTTCGGCTCAGGTCATGATCTCACAGTCTGTGAGTTCGAGCCCCGCGTCGGGCTCTGTGCTGACAGCTCAGAGCCTGGAGCCTGCTTCAGGTTCTGGGTCTCCCTCTCTCTGACCCTCACCCCGTTCATGCTCTGTTTCTCTCTGTCTCAAAAAAAAAATTAAAAAAAAAAAAAAAAAGGAAAGAAAGAAAGAAAGAAAGGGAAAGAAAAGCGGGCCTACCTCCATGCTCTCTGTAGAAAAAGGTAAGCTTTTACTCCATCACCTATATCCACACTCACGTAAATAGGACTAACCTATTTGGTACACCTAGCCTCCATTTCGCTATAAAGCTTCAAGTAATATTACTCAGAAGGAAATGAATGAGTTACTCCGAGAACAAAAATAGAAAATGAGAACACAACAGGAATTTTCAAAAATAAAACATGCGCCAAAAAGCCGCTCTGGCAGGTGTGTTGTTGTGGCAATTCCTCAGCCCCACCCTGCACTCCTCCCGGGGAGGGACAGATCTTTCTCCACTGCTGGACTTTGGGTTTAGCCACATGATGCTTTGGCCAACAGAGTGAGGGTATGTCGGGTCCTCATGTGTCTCTGCTCCTTCCTTCCTTCCTTCCTTCCTTCCTTCCTTCCTTCCCTTCCTTCCTTCCTCCCTCCCTCCCTCCCTCTCTCTCTCTCTTTCTTTCTTTACTTACTTATAAAGTAAGCTCTATGCCCAACGTGGGGCTTGAACTCATGACCCCGAGATCAAGAGCCACATGCTCTCCTGACTGAGCCAGCCAGTCGTCCCTGGGTGGGGAAAAGTGCCCAGGCCAGCCTACCAGCAAGGAGAAGTGAGACTCATAAAGCCCCCAGAGGAGCAGCTCGGCTGGGCCCAAGCAACATAAGCCAATTCCCATCAGGCTGATACATGAACTTATCACATGCTTGCGGTTGCACGCCACTGAGATATAGTCACTGGTTGTTAGAAAGCATAAATTAACAAGAGCTAAGTGGTCCAGCAAAGGCAAGAGTATTTTGAAAATATAATGCATTATGCACTTTCCCCCAAGTCTGTTATTTATTTTGTAACACAAAAACTGTAGCATAGGGGTGCCTGGGTGGCTCAGTCGGTTAAGCGTCCGACTTCGGCTCAGGTCATGATCTCTCGGTTTGTGAGTTCAAGCCCCGCGTCGGGTTCTGTGCTGACAGCTCAGAGCCTGGAGCCTGTTTCAGATTCTGTGTTTCCTCCTCTCTCTGTCTCTCCCCTGCTCATGCTCTGTCTCTCTCTGTCTCTTAATAATAAATAA